>NC_056625.2:180751497-180946497 GCF_002870075.4 Lactuca sativa | reverse complement strand
TATTATATATGAACTTGTAATTTATGAAATATTCTTCAAGAATTAGAATGATAAGAATTGAAATAAAATTATATTCCTGAGACATTCAAAACAATCTCCAATAAAAACTTATTCTTCAAGAATTAAAATGATAAGAATGAAAATTGATTTATATTCTTGGTAATGATCAAAGCAATCTCCAATAAAAACATATATTCTTTAAGAATTATAATGATAAAAATGGAAATTGAATTCTCAAACGTATAAAAAAAATTATTTGTATTTTTAAAATTCGATTATTATTAATTAAGATACATGTATTTCTCATTTCTCTCTCTTAATAAAATGCATTTATAACTACTTAAGTGTAGTTATATAGTAAATGATAGTCTATGTTAATACCATGTACCCTATGATCACATCCTTTCACTTTTTTCAATCTAATGGTTAGAATTTAGTCACACATTCACACTATATTTGTGATTCACATTTAATCCTAACCATATATATATATATATATATATATATATATATATATATATATATATATATATATATATATATATATATATATATATATATATACAGGGAAAAGTTCAATAGAGAACCATTATTAATCAAGGAACCAAGAAACCAATCTAAAGCGTCGGAATTTAAAGCGATCAACGGCAAAATGAAGGGTTGTAAATTTTTATAATAGACGTACATGTACCGGAGTATAACAAAACCACTTCCTTTTTTTCATTAAAATTTTTTTAGGCCAAGTTTTTTATCGAAAAAAAATCCGAATATACTGTTGTTCACGATTTTTCGTCATCTTTCCATAGAGATCCATGATGATATATAAAAAACGAACTTTTTTTTTTTTTCGAAAAAGACCCACTTAATTTTCTTATTTTTTTCAATATTTAAGTTTTTTTTATATAAAAAAAACTAATTATACCAAAAATATTAATTTTTTGTACTCTATTAATTAACATCAACACCGATAAAAAAACCTCGAACAGTGTAGATTCACACTGTGAATCTAAACTGTAAATATTTCAATTTTTAACATTCACAATATGAAAAATCTCGAACAGTTCAGATTCACATTGTGAATCTGAATTAATATTATGCACACTGTGAATCTGAGAAGGTTCACAAAAAAAACCCTCGATCAGTGTAGATTCACATTGTGAATCTGATTTATTATTATACACACTGTGAATCTGAGGAGGTTCACAACGTGAATCTGAACATGTTTACAATATGAATCTGAACAAGTTCACAATATGATATATTTATTAGTTTTTTTCTATAAAAAGTACGAAAATATGAATTTTGATATATTTATTAATTTTTTTCTATAAAAAATAGACCTTAACTTTTTTCATTAAAGAAAATGAAGTGAGTTTTTTTCAAAAAAAAATCGTTTTTTATATATAATCATTGATCTCTATGGAAAGAGGACGAAAAATTATAAACAACGGTATATTCGGTTTTTTTTTGATAAAAAACATGGCCTAAAAAAATTTTAAACGAAAAAAAGTTGTGGCTTTTTTTTTTTGCAATGGGTGGATTTTTTGGTATTATCCGGTGTGTGTGCGTCCAATGTGAAAGTGTACATTTATTTCCTTGGCCGTTGATCGTTATGATTTCTGATGCTCACGATTGGTTCCTTGGTTCGTTGGTTAATTATGATTATCTATTGAATCTCATATATATATATATATATATATATATATATATATATATATATATATATATATATATATATATATATATATATATATATATATATATATATATATATAGACACACACTAACCGTTATATATTGAAGAAATATATGTTATATAATATTAACGATAATATTCTTATAAATTGTTTTTAAAAAATGAAATTTCATAGTAAATAATTGTAATGTATGGACTAGTATTTTTTTAATAAAATTATATTTTTAATTTTGATATAAAGTTATACTTTCCCGATATTTATTAAGTTTTTATAGTCTATTAGTTTTGTTATTTCAGTTAAATTAAAGACACATTCGTTTACATTTTGAGTATTCTAATTTTCTAATATCTATATATAAAAGGAATGCATGTTATATTTAAAAAATAACAGTTGTAATTTCTCAACTCTAATAAATGAAAGGTTTTTTTTTGTTATATGTCATATTCTCATTTAATTTGACAAATGTAATTATTTGGTTATTTTGAATTATTTTTTTTTCACATGTCATTTTATGGACATTTTTATTTTATTAAATTTAATATAATATTTTAATATAATAATTATAATAAATAAGGTATAAATAAATATCAATTTTATTAATGGAGTTATCTTCTAATTTCAAAATTCTCAAATTAAAGCTTATTAATTTCTTTTGTTTATTTATTTAAATTTAAAATATAAAAAAAAACATTTCAATTTTAATAATTTATTATTTTTCTTATTTTTTCGTATATATTTAAAGTTATAAAATATTTAGATTTTTATATCAATTTTTTTAAAATTAACCTATATTATACATGAGTCTCACAATTAGTTTTTTTTTTTTTTTAAATAAAAAAGAAGAATTCAGTTTCTATATTAACTTTTGATAAACAACCATCATTTGATTATGAATAAATAATATAGCTTGTTTATGTTAATACAAAATAATAAAACCCATTATAATCGATAATAGTCTATTAAATTATGGGTACCCGTTGATAATGCGTGTGTATTATTTTAGTATAAAAATTCCACTATAAAACCTGCACCATCTCTCAATCAAATGGCATCAAAACCCCAAATCTTTCGGGTTTACGCATCTCATCTTCCATTTTCTCCCTAAATATTTTAATCACTAAGATAATGCACACACGATTCTGTCTGACACAAATTTACCCAATTCCTTTCCTTTTTCTTTGCAGATCGATAACTCAACCAAACTTCCAATTAAATACTCTCAAACCCTCTCTCATTTACTCCAGAATTTTAATTCTTTACAAGAACCCATTGATCTTGCTCAGAGCTTATCGTAATGGGTCTTTTAAGGTTTATTTAAGTCGTGGGGTTAGTTTCTTGTCTTAATGAACATGGGGGGTTTTATGCTTTGTCTCCCAAACAAAGGCAATCCGATTTCATATTTTTAATTCTGTATGTGTGTCTGTGTGTGTCTGATCTCACAGTATGGGTCACTGCCATTAAAGCTGAAGTGAACCTTTTAAGTCTGCTAGTTGATCTTGTTTGTGGGTTTGTTTATTTATGCTGTGGGTCTAGCCTAGGTTTTAAAAAAATGTGTTCTTGAACATTTTGCCTGTAAGGTGTTCGATAAAAATCCTCAAAGAATATGGGATCTGAAAATGCATTTTTCTCCGCAAGCGAGTTTAGTTTGGAAGCGAAGTGGGTAATCGATCCGAAGCTTCTTTTCGTTGGTCCGAAGATCGGCGAGGGTGCTCATGGCAAAGTATACGAGGGCAAGTAAGTCATTGTAGTTCGCAAATCGCAATTAACGACGAATATCGATCCAAATTGTTAATTCGTTCCCGATTTTGTTGTTTTATTGATTGTCTTCTTTCCCCCAGATACAAAAACAAAATCGTCGCCATTAAAATTGTGAATAAAGGCGATACGCCAGAGGAGATAGCGAAGATAGAAGGTCGTTTTGTGAGAGAAGTCGCAATGTTATCAAAAGTGCAACACAAGAATTTAGTAAAGGTACACTTTTAATATCATTAAATAGACTATGGATATTGGATAATGCTATATTATTGATAAGAATTAAAAAAAATCGAATCTTGTTTTGTATTAGTTCATAGGAGCTTGCAAGGAACCAGTCATGGTGGTAGTCACCGAGCTTCTTACCGGTGGAACTTTGAGAAAATACTTAGTGAATATGCGACCCAATGGGTTGGAGACACGTGTCGCTATTGGATTTGCTCTTGATATTGCTCGTGCAATGGAATGTTTACACTCTCATGGGATCATTCATCGCGACTTAAAACCTGGTAAATCTTCATTTCATCGTTTGTTTTATAGTTAGAAATTAGAATTCGAAATATATATTTTTATTTTTTTTATTTGGATCGATAAAAATCATTTATATATATTTTTTTTCAGAAAATTTGCTGCTTACGTCAGACCACAAATCTGTAAAACTTGCTGATTTTGGTTTAGCAAGAGAAGAATCATTAACAGAGATGATGACAGCAGAAACTGGAACATATAGATGGATGGCTCCAGAGGTAATTTAATAATTTATAATTTATAAATTATAATTACTTTTCTATTTTTTTTTACTAACATTTGATGTTTAAAAAATATGTAATACAAAGTGCAGCTTTATAGCACTGTGACATTAAGGCATGGAGAAAAGAAGCATTATAACCATAAAGTAGATGCATACAGTTTTGCCATTGTTTTATGGGAGCTTATACACAACAAATTACCATTTGAAGGAATGTCAAATCTACAAGCTGCATATGCAGCTGCTTTCAAGGTATTATTTTTTATTTTTATCCTATTCATGTTCGGGCAGTTCGGGCAGTTTAGTTTGGGCAGGTTGGGTAATGGTAATGGTAAATTGGTAATGTAGTGGTGGTGTTTATACTTTATATGTGAAAGGTGAAATCTTTATAAGCAACCTTACTTGAATTTTTCAAAACTTGAAACACACGCGTTATATTTAATCATTAGATTAGAAGAAGTTTTCATAAAAAGGTTGAATTTTTTGTGTTTAGAAAACGTCAAATATGAGTAAAATGGGGAAATAATGACATAATGAGAAGTCAATAAAGTATAGTTTCTTGTTTGTTTTTTTTTTTTTGTTTAATATTTTAAAGTAGGATGCTTAGAACATAAATTAAGTATAAACTATAAAGTATATCACTTTTGACTAAATTATAATTTTGGTCCCTGTTACTTTTTTGACTTTTTTTTTTCAGTTTAGGTCCAAAAATGAATCCTTTTTGCAGTTTTGGTCCTTATTTCAGGGTTTCATAACAGTTTTTCTCTCTATGAATAACACCGTTTGTTTGATTTTGTCACACTCATGTTAAATGACCAATTTACCCATATTTTTGTATTACCTGTGTATGATGCCTAAAACATAAGTGGATAGCATTTTTCCAGTTTAGGTTCGAAAAGGAACGTTTGTTTCCTTTTAAACGCTTTTCAAATGACCATTTTACCCCTACTTTTACATTCCCGGTCTAATTAATAAAACAAAACATAAAGTATGCTTTTTTAATACAATTATTAACCCTATTGGGAAAATCTTATTATAACATAGGGATATGAGACTTTTTGTTAAAACCCATGTTAAATGACTATTTTACCCTTTTTGATGATTTTGTCTGACAGAATGTAAGACCAAGTGCGGATGACCTCCCAGAGGATTTGGCTATAATTGTGACATCTTGTTGGAAAGAAGATCCAAATGCTCGACCAAATTTCACTCAAATAATACAAATGCTTCTTCATTACTTATCAAACAATACACAAATGGGACCCACATCCATCCCACCTCGAATTTTCACCTCCCAAAATACCATCTTTTCACCCGAATCACCTGGCACAAGCACATTAATGGGGGCAAAGGATGAATCGGTTGAAACACCAAAAACTCCAGTTGGAAATAGCCCTCGAGGTCTATTTTCGTGTTTTTATCAATGTTGTTGATGATAAAGATGAGAGGTTGGAAATATATATAAGATCATGTATAGAATGAAAGTAGTAAGAAAAGAAGATTAGTTGGAGATTTAGGAGGTGTTTTGTGTTAGTTTTTAATGGAGAAATATGGACTTGAAGTTGTTTAAAAGAGATTTCTTAGATGCCGTGTTAGCATACCAACGGTGAAAAGCCATTTGAAATGGAGTTTGAGAGTCAAGAGACAGTCAAAGTTTTGAGTGTCAGCAGTTGCAGTGTCAAAGATTTTGTTTTGCTATGTACCGGATTGGTTATCTAGTAGACTGTTGTGTATCTGTTGTGTAAGTGAAATAGACTACGTCTTAAGATGGGATGGTGTGGGCCAGCTTAAAGTTTCTAGATGCTAAAATTGTGTGAAAAGGGGTAGGGTTGATGTGATGTTGTAGGTGTAAGAAATAAAGTCCATCCAAAGGGCCCTTTTTATACCCCTTAAGTTATAAATGTGTCCAACTTTTTGCTTTTAAGTTGTACTTTTTTGCATATCAAATTGCCATAGATTTGTTTGTATTCTTCACTACTTCAATGATCAATGCATTGGACCAAATTGTGTACTCTTCACACACCTTTCACTTTTGTCCTATAATCATATCATTTCTTTTATTCTTTCCCCGATTCTCTCTGCCTTGGGAATGCACCACTTATTTGCTCATATTTTTTTTAAATAAATATATAAATAATTTAATTATAAAAAGAAAATATTTCATTAATTTAAAGAAAATAAAAAATCGCATAAAAGTTAAAATGAAACTAAACATAACAATAATTAAAACAAACCTAATTATATTTCTTACTAGTTGTGAGACCTGTATATTATACGGGTTGGTTAAAACAAAATGTTAAATAGAAAAGATTATATCGAAAGTTTATTTAAATTTGAAATCTAAAATAAGTGAAAATTATGAGAAAAAATACATGCGAAAAATAAATAAATTAAAATTATGTGTTTAGTTGTCAAATTTGTATACTAAACGGGTTAATTATAATAATATTTTAAATATAAAGGTTTAAACTGTAAATTATTTGAAATTGAAATTTCAAATTTCAAATTTGAAATTTGAAATTAATAGTAATTATTAAGTTTTAATCTATAGAAACTAAATTAATGATATATTGAAAATGAAAAATAAAATAAATGACAAGTGGAAAATAAATATATATCTCAAAATTATAACAAAATGACATGTGGCCAATTCAATAAAAAAATAACATTTGGCAAAATCATTCTTATTTATTAGGGTAAATTTATTGCAATAAATATATTTAATAAAAATAAAACAACCACAAAATGTCATGTGGAAAAAATTTAATTGAAAATAACCAGAAAATGACATGTGGCCAAATCAATAAGAATGTGACAAATGACAAAAGGTTCTTTATTTATTAGGAATGATTCATAATTTTCGTGTTTACCTTTAAAATTATGTCAGTTTTTTCTCTCGAAAGATGGTCGGTGGCTTGTATCAAAAAAGTACAAGTAGAACAATCGTTCCAACTACATCGTGACTTAGTATGTTTCGTATCTTATGAAAGAATTCACGTGAGTTATCTAAATTGCATTTTGATTTTCATGCCAAAAAGATGATGAAGTGGAATAAGAAGCTCTAATAAAAGCCTAACAACTAATGAAGCTAATGAAGCTAGACTAAGTTCGAAGTGGTATCCATAAGAGCATGATATTCAACATCTGGCAGTTTAAAGATCGTTTCTTATTATCTCCGTTATGAAGCAACATTTCCTGTAGTGGACCTAGTAAACGATATTAATGTAACATGTAATCAAACACTTTCTCTAACTTTTTTGTTTTATTTATTTATTTTTCAACATTCAACATTGCAACACTTGATATATTTCATATTGTGCATAAATGATCAAGTTTACTCTCACAACTGCTACCTTATTTTTCTAGTTTTTAAATTTTAAGGTTATGTTTTGCATAGTAGTTGATAGCTGAAAAACTAACTGTTATATGAAAAGTTAGTTGATAGCTGAAAAACTAGCTGATAAAAAATAACGCTTAGTAAAACAAGATGACAAGCTATCTAAAAGATATAAAATAACATAAAAAAACATTTAGAAGAATATGTTTTTTTATGATAAATTAAGGGTATATTTGAAAAGATTTAAAAAAGCTTATAAAAAGCTAGTATAAACTAGTTTTTTGTTTGTCAAACATGTCATCATAAAAAAGCCAACAAAATAAACTAGTCGTGGCATACCAAACACATCATAAGTTGTCATGTTTGACAAACAAAAAAGGTATCTTATAAACTAGTTTTTAACAAAATACTTAGATTAACTTTTCAGAAGTTTTTTTAAAAAGCTATAAAAAATGACGTTTAGTAAAAACTAGCTAATTGTTATGAATTATTATTTAGTGAATGACTATTAGATTCTCCATATCCCCCATTACTCTCCATAATTAGTGAACATTATAGCAAACATTATTATGAGTTCTATGAGTGTAGTTATGCACCACTATAATGTGCAGTCATATCATACATGACCTTTCATCTTCTTTGTTTAGTATAAATAGTGAATATTATGTATTATAAAGTTTGATGATTTCATCACAAATATTGGAATAAAAGTTCTCTCTACTCTCATGTCTTTCTTTACTCTATAATTTATCTTATTATTTGATCATATTTTATAACACGTTATCAGCACGACTCTACCATAGAGCTCTAACTCGTTATTGTTCTTGTTATTTTCAGGTATGTATTTTTTTTATTTTTTTTTTTTTATAATTTTACATGTACAATGCTTACAACTTATTTTATGGAATTTCTTTTCTAACAATTCCTTAACATACAATTCTTTATTTTGATTTCTATTTTTATTATGGAAAACCATGGTAGATAAAACTTTCTCTAGTTTTCATACTACTAACATGCTCCTGCAGTAGCAATATCATGAGAAATGTTTAAAATAAATATGAATTAATCTCATGTCTTCTTGTGGCTAAACAAAACAATGAGTTATTGATGAAAAATCACCAATCAATCCCGACCGGATCTAGTGCATTCCCTGAAGTGAATGCAACATCATATAATCATAATAGTCATGGGTTTAACCGACGTCATGGATGTTATTATAATTATCATAAAAATAACAAGATTATAAGTAACCACCAGAAGTTGGAAAATAGCAAAAATCCACATCCTAATGATAAAGTGGTGAAGGCATAAAAGAAAAAAAGTTGAAAATGTTTGTCACTAATGTGGAATGATCGATCATTAGTCTTGTACATGCCGCTTACCAAATCATTTTGTTGATCTTTATCAAGATTCTCTAAAATATAAATGTCACGAATTATCTTGTCTACCCAGAAAGGACAAGTGATGCTATTGATGGTGATGGAAAAATAATCTATAATAGTTTTGTTTCATGATATTTATTATGTTTTTATGTCATATTTGTTTCACGAGAAATGATGTTTTCACAATCTTCCCCAATTAATAAAATATGACTTTATTTCTCTAAGTCGAATGTTTCTTGTATTTTATTTATTTATTGAAAAGAAATATGGATATCCGCAATAGAAATAAGGAAGATATATTTCTTACAGACAATGCAATAACACATAATACTTTTAATAATGAAAAGTATTTTGCTTACTTATCAATTAGAGAAGCAAATGTTAATATAATAACATGTAATGCAAAAATGATTGAAGGCTCCGGAAGAGCGAATATAATATTACAACAAGGGACAATAGTTACAATTAGTGATGCATTATTTTCATTAAAATCACCAAGAAATTTATTAAGTTTTAAGGATATTCGGTCGAACGGATATCATATTGAAACAACTAATGATGGTAATACAAATTATCTCAACATTACAAAAATGATATCGGATAAGAAAAGTTTTTTGGAAAAAATATATGTATTGTCCTCCGGATTGCACTATACAAATATTACAATGATTCATGCTATTGAAAATAAAAAAAGATATTATAATACCTTCAAAGTTTGACATGACCGGTTGGGCCATCCCAGATAAATTATGATGCGCAAAATAATTAAAACTTCAAGTGATCATTCCTTGAAAAACCAGAAGATATTTCAAGCTAATGAATTCTCTTGTGTTGCATGCTCTTAAGGAAAATTAATTTCCCATCCATCATTGAACAAAAGTTGGGTATGAAAGTCATAGTTTTAAGAAAGATTTCAAAGGGATATATGTAGACCAATTCAACCACCATGTGGATCATTTAGATATTTTATGGTTTTAATTGATGAGTCAACTAGATGGTCACATGTGTGCTTGTTGTCTAGCTGTAATTTGGTTTTTGCAATATTACTTGCATAAATAATCAGCCCAAGGGCATATTTCCACGATTACCCAATTAAGATAATTCGACTTCACAATGCTGCAAAATTTTTATTGCAAGCTATTAATGATTATTGCATGTCGATTGGATTGAACATCTTGTTACACATGTTCGTACGCAAAATGGTCTAATTGATTAATTAATCAAACACCTTTAATTAATTTCAAGACCATTACTAATGCATTATAAACTTCCTAATCAACATAAGGACATGAAATTTTACATGCAACATCACTTATATGCATAATGCCAACTAGTTATCATGAGTTCTCCCCTATTCAATTGGTTTGCGGTCAGGAACCAAATATTTACCATCCAAGGATGTTTGGATGTACAATTTATGTACCCATTACTCCACCTCACTTCACAAAAATGGGCCCTCAAGAAGAGTGAGAATTTATGTTAGATATGAATCTCCATCTATAGTAAAATATTTAAAATCATCAATTGGAGATTTATTTACAGCTATATTTGATGATTATTATTTTGATGAATCATATTTTTCCAACATTAGGGGAGAAATAAAGAAGCTGGAAAATAAAATCTCTTGAAATGAATTATCACTTCCAGTTTTAGATCCTCGTTCAAGTCAATGTGAACTTGAAATAAAAAAGATAATTCCTTTACAAAATGTAACAAATCAATTGCCAGAAGCATTTATTGACCCTAAGTGAGTAACAAAGTCTCATGTAACAGCTATGCATACTCCAGTTAGAATTGATATCCTAGAAAAAAACAAATACAACTGCAAATGAATCTTAGGCACGCATGAAGCGTGGAAGATCAGCCGGTTCCAAAGATAAAAATCCTCGAAAATGACATGGAGGAAATAGAATTGATGGTCCAAAAGAGAAAACAAAATCTCTTGAAAAGATGAATGAAGCTCTAGAAGAGCCAAATGACATAACAAAATATAAGGTACCTGGAAAAAAAATGAAAATGATGAGATCTCAATAAATTATGTCATGACAAGAATAAGACGGAACCAACATAAGACAGAAGTCGACGATAATTTTTCATATCATCTTCTGCACGCGATTATAAAGAAAATAAGGATCTTGAACCTAAATCTATTGAGAAATGTATGAATAGAAAATATTGGCCAAAATGGAAAGATGAAATAAATAAAGAGCTTAATTCTCTTACTCGACGACAAGTTATTGGACCTGTAGTCCGTACACCAAACGGAGTAAGAATAGTGGGACACGAATGAGTATTTGTGCGCAAAAGAAACGAGAAAAATGAAGTTGTGAGATATAAAGCAATACTTGTTGCACAAGGTTTTACCCGAAGGCCCGAAATTGATTATGAAGCAACGTATTCTCCGGTAGTTGATGCAATTACATTAAGTTATTTTATAAGTTTAACAACATATGCAAAACTTGAGATGTGTCTAATGGATGTATTTACCGCTTATTTATATGGTTCAGTTGAAAATGATATTTATATGAAAATCACAGAAGGGTTTAAGGTGCCAGAAGCACAAACTTCTAATTCTCTATATTTGGTAAAATTAAATAAATCTTTGTATAGATTGAAACAATCTGGCCGTATATGCTTCAATTGTTTTAGTACATTTATGTTGAAAGAGTGCTATAAAAATGATCCATTAAGCCCATGTGTATTCATAAAAACATCCAGATAAGAATTTATTATAATTGATGTTATTGTAGATGATTTGAACATAATTGGAAATCTTAGAGAATTGGAAAAGGTCACTTCTTGTTTGAAAGAAATTTTTGAAATGGATGATCTTGGTAAGATGAAATTCTATTTGGGTCTTCAAATTAAGCACACAAAAATGAAGTTTTTGTACATTAATATCTAGAAAAGGTGCTAAAAAGGTTTTATATGAATAACTCACATCCATGAGTAACCCGAATGTGGTAAGGCAATTAGATGCCTAAAAGGACCAACTTCAGCATCATAAAAAATATGAAAATCTTCTTGTTCCCGAAGAACTATATCTTAGTGCTATTGGTGCACTAATATATCTTATTATTAATACAAGACCTGATAAATCTTTTGTCGTAAACTTATTAGCAATATATAGTTCTTGTCCAACAAGAAGATACTGGAATAGAGTCAAACGCATTATTTGATATCTTCGAGGTACAATAGATATGAATTTATAATAATCAAATTCATAAAATGCGAAGTTAATTAGTTATGCAGATGCGGGATATTTATTTGATCCACACAAATCACGATCCCAAACATGTTATTTATTCACTTGTGGAGGTAACGTAAATTCTTGTCATTTTGTTAAACAAACTTTAGTTGCTGCTTATTCTAACCATGCAAAGATTATAACAATTTATAAGGCAAGTCATGAATGTATTTGGTTAAGAATTTTAACTCAGCATATTTGCAAGAATTATGGTCTAACTTCTAACAGGGATGTTCCAACCATACTATATGAATATAATACAACTTGTATAGCTCTATTTAAGGAAGGATTTATCAAAGGAGACAGAACCAAGCATATATCACCAAAGTTTTTTTTTTCACTCTTGATCTTCAAAAAGAGTGTGACATCAACATCTAGAAAATTCAATCCAGTAACAACTTTCCTGAGTTGTTTACTAAAACACTTCTTACATCGAAATTTGAAAAGATGGTATGAAACATTGCTATGCGGTGCTTCAAGAAAATCAAGTGATGTGCTAATCAGGGGGAGTTGGAAACATATTCTACTCTTTTCCTTAGCTATGTTTTTCCCACTGGGTTTTCTTAGCAAGGTTTTTAACGAGGCAATTGTTTCCAATATCTATTATTAATCATGTACTCTTTTTCCTTAATAAAGGGTTTAACCGATTAAGGTTTTAATGAGGCATGATACAATCGTCATTCAAGGGGGAGTGTTATGAATTATTATTTAGTGAATGACTATTGGATTCTCCATATCCCCCATTACTCTCCATAATTAGTGAACATTAAAGCAAACATTATTATGAGTTTTATGAGTGTAGTTATGTACCACTATAATGTGCATTCATATCATACATGACCTTTCATCTTCTTTGTTTAGTATAAATAGTGAATATTATGTATTATAAAGTTTGATGATTTCATCACAAATATTGGAATAAAAGTTCTATCTACTCTCATGTCTTTCTTTACTCTATAATTTATCTTATTATTTGATCATATTTTATAACACTAATAAGCGAGTATGAAGATATAAAATGATATTTATAAGATTAATATGTTTTTTATAGTTAATTAAGGGTACATTTGAGTTATTTATGTTTGGAATCCTAATTTCTAACTTTTTTCTTGGCAACGACAACACTAATCACTCTCTAAAATCACTTTCGCTTAGAAATTACATATATTTATTTTTATTTGAACAATTTCTTTATATACATGAATAGAGATTGTGCTTTTTCCATAATTTAAAATTTTATTGAAATCTATAACTAATTTAAATGGTGTAACTTTTAGTTAATTAATTAATTTATTTTTAATTTAAACTAGATTATGACCCCGCGTAAAACACTAGGAACATATAAAAATGTACATGTAAATGTATAAAAAAGTTGGCACTATAAAAAAATAAAGTAACATAAACAGACTTAGCATTATTGTTAACATTTAAATGTTTGAAAAAAAACAAAGAAACACTTGAATATCTATAATAGTTGAAGGACCTCTTTGTAAACATACCTTTTTTGTTTTATTAGGGAATTGCCTCTGCTGAAAACAAAATGAAATTCTTTCATTAGATGGAGTTAAATTCATCCAAGGTATATAAGTAGTCTCCATAAAGAATCTATCATATATGATTCAGGCTTCAATGACGTTTCTTCCAAGCCTAACAATCTATAATCTAGTACAATTGCATAGTCCTTTGGTTTGGTCATTATTACAAAGTAATATGACTAGAACACCTATTTTTAGTGTAAGTTTATGGTTGGAAATTGTAACATCCAAAAATACGACCCAAAAATTTTTGTTTTATTAATAATAAAATCATATACTGATCGTCACATCATAAAACCATGTGTCAAATATCTCAACCCATAATAAAATGTCATGAACATTTGTGCCAAATCAAACTATGAATCAAAACAAACTCCCAAGAATAAGACTAAAGTTGTGGTGTGTGCGATGCCATCATCCTGAGCTCTTCCCTTTACTTACGGAAGTACCTAAAACCAAAACTGAAACTGTAAGCACAAAGCTTAGTGAGCTCCCCCAAACTACCACATACCATACATAACATATAAAGCATCTACCGAGCCTTGCCCATTGCATCGGAACGAAGTCCAGAAACTAACCAGGGCCTTGCCCTCTGCATCGGACCGAAGTCCTGAAACTGCATCGGACCGGCGTCCGGAACTAACCAGGGCCTTGCCCATTGCATCGGACCGAAGTCCGGAACTGATTGGGACCTTGTCCCCTGCATCGGACCGAAGTCCGGAACTGACTGAACATAACATAGCATAAACATATCAACTAACATGAATACATATACTGCATACTGCATCGGAACAGAGTCCAGAACACATAACACAAAACATGCTTGAATCACAAAGACATCAAGCACCCTAACTACTGCATCGGAACGAGGTCCGAAACTACTGCTAACTAAACGGGCCGGCATTGTGGCCGTAGACCCGTTCCTACTGGAAGGAAACTCACCTCGTAGCCTAGCTGCTGAAAGGACTGCTCCGGAATCTGACTGCTGCGACTCCGGTTTCACCCCGGCTACAATTTCCATAAGTACCATCAATCCAATACTGATAATAATACTGAGGGTAAAATGACTCTCTTACCCTTGGTCCAAGTCAACCTAACGATCAAAGTCAACATTCAGTTGACCTGACTCGTCGATTTAGGTTACTAACTCGTCGAGTCCTTACTCTCACTTTCTTGCTTCTACCTGCTACTACTCGTCGAGTTTTGGCACAAACTCGGCGAGTTCCTCTTTGTTACTAGCACTCCGACAATCTGTATCCGACTCGTCGAGTTGTATGAACAACTCGTAGAGTTCTCCTTCATCACATGAACACTCTAGCTGTAACTCGCCGAGTCTGTTCCCGAGGTATGAAGATTGCCTTGGACTCACCGAGTCAGGGCATTGACTCGCCGAGCTCTTCCACGAATGAGTCTAACCCTCTAGCTCACCGAGTCCATCTCTCACTCACTGGTTCCACTCGGCATAACTCGAAAAGGGGAAAACAGGGGACTCGCGACTCGAATCGCCGATTCTGAAGAACGACTCGCCGAGTCATATACATGCAAACACTATATACTCGATTCTGCTTGAAACCAGTCCATTCCATTCATAGATATGGGTTCTTGGGGCTTGATTAACACGTAAAGTTTCCAACTTTACGTGTAAATAACATCAAATGAAGGTTTTAGGGTTCAAAGCACACTATAAGAGTAGATTTAGAGCTTTCATGCAAAATGGCTCCATAAAGGTACTAGATCTAAGCTTCTGGAACTCAAACCTAGCTAGATCCGAAGGCTAATCATCTCAATGAGTCCTCTATGCTACTACTAAGCCAAGAAATGGTTCAAGAATAGCTTTAATGGCTTTAAAAATGGGATTTAGGCATAGAAACAGAAAAGGACCAAGATATACCTTACTATACTCTGAAATTCCACAAGGATCTAGGATCTCCTTCTTCTCCTCTTGATCTACCTTCCTTTTTCTCTCAAAATCTTCAAAGAAACACACCAAATCACACAAAAATGCTAAGAGGGTTCTAGGGTTTCGAGAATGATGCTCTGATGGGTGATGGGGGCTGACTTGAGGCCCCAAAAGTTGTTTAGATAGGGTGCAAACCATTGAAATTAGGGTTTCATCCAGACTGGCGGACTCGCCGAGTCTGGAATATGGACTCGTCGAGTCACCAACTTAAACGTGCTCGAAATCCCGACTCTACTCGATGAGTCTGGCTACTGAATCGTCGAGTTCCTCCTAAAACTTGAAGAAAATAAATATATAAATATCATACCAGAATTGGGGTGTTACAACCCTCCCCCACTTGTCTCAGACTTCGTCCTCGAAGTCTGCTGCCGCTGAATCTGGGAACAACTCTGGGTAATGCCCCCGCATCTCCTCCTCGGATTCCCACGTCCACTCTGAACCCTTCCGGTGCTGCCACTGCACCTTCAATAACTGAATCACCTTGTTCCTCAAGGTCTTCACCTTCCGATCTAAGATCGGAACTGGTCTCTCGACATAATTCAGGCTGCTATCAACCTGAATCTCCTCAATGGGCACAATTGCCGACTTTTCCACCAAACACTTGCTCAACTGAGAAACATGGAAGGTGTTGTGGATCTGTCTAAGCTCTGACGGAAGATCCAATCGATAAGCAACCCGACCCACCCGGGCCAAAACCCTAAAAGGACCAATGAACCTGGGGCCAAGCATGCCCCTCTTCCTAAACCTGATAACACCCTTCCAGGGTGATACCTTCAGGAAGACCATATTGCCCACCTGGAACTTCAAATCTGAACGCCTCCTATCGGTGTAACTTTTCTGGCGACTCTACGCGGTCTGCAGTCTGCCACGAGCCTGCTGGATCAACTCAGTCGTCTTGAGCACCACTTCGGTGCTCCCAATGACTCGTTGACCGACCTCTCCCCAACAAATCGGGATCCTGCACTTCCTCCCATAGAGCATCTCGAAAGGAGGTCGATCAATACTCGCGTGGTAACTGTTGTTATACGAAAATTCCGTTAACGGAAGATACGCATCCCAACTGCCACTGAAGTCTAGAAAACATGCCTGCAACATGTCCTCGAGAGTCTGAATCGTTCTCTCGCTCTGCCCGTCTGTCTGAGGATGGAAAGCGGTGCTAAAATGGAGACGAGTACCCATCTCGTCGTGAAACCGCTCCCAGAATCTGGAAGTAAAACGGACATCTCGGTCTGACACCACTGAAACAGGCACTCCATGACGTGCCACCACCTCTCTCACATAAATATCAGCTAACTTCTCTGCTGATATGCTCTCCTAGATCGGTATAAAATGAGCACTCTTCGTCAACCGATCCACTATAACCCATATAGAATCCACTCCACGTGCAGTCCTGGTAAGCTTCGTGATGAAATCCATGGTAATGTCTTCCCATTTCCACACTGGAATGTCTAACGACTGCATCTTCCCGTGAGGTCTTTGGTGTTCTACCTTAACCTTCCTGCAGGTCAGGCACCTCTCCACATACCAGACTACATCCCGCTTCATGCACGGCCACCAATAATAGGGTCGAAGATCTCTATACATCTTCGTCGCCCCTGGATGAATGGAAAATCGAGACTTATGAGCCTCATCCATCAACACTTGCCGTACTCCGCCCCAGTACGGCACCCAAACTCTCCCATGAAGGGTCAACAATCCTCTACTATCATAGTCAAAAGAATCTACTCGGCCCACGATCCTCTCACACTTCTGTCTCTCCTACTTGAGGCCCTCTACCTGTGCCTCCTTGATTTGCTACAATAATGGAGTAATCACCGTCATCCTCAAACAAATGTCTCTGATCGGGGCCGCTACTGCCTTACGGATCAGGGCGTCGGCCATTACATTGGCTTTCCCTGGCTGATAAAGGATCTCACAGCCATAATCCTTCAACACATCTAACCATCGCCTCTGCCTCATGTTCAGATTCGGCTGATCCATGAGGTACCTCAAGCTCTAGTGATCCGTGTAAATGGTACAACGGACCCCATAAAGGTAAAGCCTCCAAATCTTGAGGGCAAACACCACTGCCCCCAACTCTAAATCATGCGTAGGATAATTAGCCTCATGAGGCTTCAACTGTCTCGAGGCCTAAGCTATCACACAACCTCGCTGCATTAACACTGCTCCCATACCTATGATTGAGGCATCACAGTAGACTACAAAATCCTCTACTCCTTCTGGAAGGGTAAGAATCGGTGCCTCGTACAATCTCTGCCTGAGGGTGTCAAACGCTATCTGCTGCTCAGCCCCCCAACGGAACGCTACCGACTTCGTGGTCATTCGGGTGAGCGGTACTGCTATCTTGGAGAAATCCTGGATGAATCTCTTGTAATACCCTGCCAAACCTAGGAAGCTCAGAATCTCGGATGGAGACTTCGGGACCTCCCACTGCATCACGGCCTCAATCTTGGTCGGATCTACCAAAATACCTTTTTGGTTGACGAGGTGACCAAGGAACTGCACCTCGCGCAACCAGAACTCGCACTTGGAGAACTTCGCGAAAAGTCTCTCCCTCCTCAAAACCTCTAACACCTCTCTCAGGTGCTCCTCATGCTGCTCCTGAGTCTTGGAATACACCAAGATATCATCTATAAATACTATCACAGACCGATCCAGCATCGGCCTGCACACACGGTTCATGAGGTACATGAACGCGGCTGGAGCGTTGGTGAGCCCAAACGGCATCACCACAAACTCATAATGACCATACCTGGTCCTGAAGGCAGTCTTCGGCACATCCTCGCCTCTGACCCGCATCTGGTGATATCCGGAGTGTAAACCGATCTTGGAGAACCAAGACGCTCCCTGAAGCTGATCAAACAAATCATCTATCCTCAGAAGTGGGTAATGGTTCTTCACCGTTACCTTATTTAGCTCCCGGTAATCTATACACATACGGTGCGACCCGTCCCTTTTCTTCACGAATAAAATCGGTGCACCCCAGGGCGAACTGCTCGGCCTGATAAATCCCTTGTCTAGCAGCTCTTGCAGCTGCGTAGACAACTCCTGCATCTCTGGGGGAGCCAACCGATATGGTGCCTTGGCTATCGGAGCCGCACCAGGGATTAGATCAATCCCGAACTCAACCTGTCTCTCAGGAGGTATCCCCGGCAAATCCTCCGGAAATACATCCGGGTAGTCTCGCACCACCGGAACATCATCAACTGTCATCTTGCCCTTCTCCCGGGCATCTAAAACATAGGCAATATAGCCGGCGCAACCCTGCTGAAGGTAGCGTTTCGCTCTCGCTGCTGAACACAGAACTGGTCCGCGTTGTGGCTTCTCGCCCTGAATCACTAACTCTCCCCCACTGGGAGTGCGAACCCTTACCAACTGAAGCTCACAATCTATCACCGCCCCATTGGGGCTCAGCCAATCCATGCCTACTATGACCTTATTCCCTCGCAGGAGAATAGGAACCAAGTCCACCGGAAACTACTCATCAAATAATTGTAGGGAACACCCTCTGTGTACCCTTGCAACCCTAACGGTCCTATTAGCTGCTATCTCAACCTCAAGTGGACAATCTAGATCCCCTGGAGCTCTGCTAAACCTCGTGCTAAGCGCAAGGGAGACGAATGATTGGGTATCCCCCGAATCAAACAATACTGTAGTTGAAATGTCGTTCACCGAGAACAAACCTATACAAAACATATAACCATAAGAACAATCAATAATAAATACTGAGATAAGGGAATAAATACATACCCGACACCACATCAGGAGTCACTCGCGTCTCCTCTGCTGTCAGCTGGAAAGCCCTACTCTTCACCACCGGCGTCTCAACTCGGCCCTGACGGCCATCTGAAATCCTCAAACACTACTAGAAAAACAGCCTTTTACGACGCTCATTGCGCGTCGTAAAAGGCTCAAATGACGCGCAAATGCGCGTCAAGGAAGGCCCTGTCATAAAGAGAGATGACACGCTTTTGCGCGTCGTCTATAGACGACGCGCATTTACGACGCTCATTTACGACACGCATTTATGACGCGTGTTTATGACACGCAATGCGCATCAAGAAAGGCCCTGTCATAAAGGAAGACATCACGCATTCGCGTGTTGTAACCTTACGACGCGCGTGTTAATGACATGCAATGCGTATCAAGAAAGCCCCCGTCAAGATAGGCCATGTCATAAATGAAGATGACACACATTTTTGCGTATCGTAATTTTAAATTTTTTTAAAAAAAATATTTATTGATTTACTTATTTTCATATTAAATTTGCATTTCATGTCTCATAATGGAAAATAAAATACCATATACAAATAATACAATGCATTGTACAAATTAATGTTATACAAATAATCATTCTAATAGTAGACAAATGTAATACATCAAATGTGAAAAAGATGAAAGTCATCAACTAGTAATAGTTGAACTAGAAGAACTTGTTGCCCACCTTCACAACATTCGAGCTACTTTGCTTGACATTATGCACATAAACAAGACCTACACATGGCAAATCGGTAACTTAACATGCAATACAATAAAGAAATATGTTTAAAAAGTTTCTATTGTTTTGAACACTTACATGACCAACAAGCTTTTTTATACTCGGTAACTTAACATGTAATACAATAAAAAAATATGTTTAAAAATTTTCTATTGGTTTGAACACCTACATGATCAGCAAGCTTTTTTATACTCGGTAACTTAACATGCAATACAATAAAGAAATATGTTTAAAAAATGCGTATAAATATCAAAAAACAAGATAGGAGCCAATCATTCTATGACATAAGGAAAAATATCTCTAGAGAACTATGAAAAAAATATTAAATAAATGAATGAAAGTGCATTGCTATTTCTTTAATACTTACTGCATAGAGTAAGACTTGGCCATCATCCATAGTTTTGAAGGACATTGATGTTTTGCTATGTTGCACATACTAAAAATAAAAAAGAACAAAACTGAGTGACATATGGACTTATCTAGCTTCCTGAAATAGACATACAAAAAATTTTGCTGTACTAGCTTGCTAAAATAGACATACAAAAGATATCAGGAAAAGACCAAAATGCCCTTGTGTGAAAGTAGCTGGAAAATAAAATTGGTAATTTTTTTTAATCAGCCTAACAAGAATTAAGGCAACTACTATGCAAGATCTAACGCAACAGAGAAGTTACTTACCAGAATTTCATGATATACAAATGTACGAAGAGCCTCCCCTGTCACAGCCTTAATCTCAGGCCTGAAGTACTTGACTGAATCCAGATAAGAAAGATAAAGATGCCGATGGTTTGGCTGCAGAACTCTGCTCCAAATTCTTGAACATACATACCAAAAAGACACACTTCTACACCTTCAATTTTCTGAAACAACAGAACTACCTAAAACAACAAAGCCTAGTTTAGGGATTCACATACCAAAACCACAAGATAGTGCCAGCGCATATAACTGGGTAGATTTTTTAGAGTATAATATATTGTATAGGAAGAAATGTAGGGAAAGATGCTATAATAAACAAATCAATGAAAGTAGTACGGTTGAAATACCTTAGACTTATACCCAAACTCCACAGAGTAATTTTCCTCTTGAAAGATATCAAGAAATTGTTGCTTGACTTCCAACTTCTTGTCCACAGAAGAGACCACTCTGACAACAAGTGCTTCTGCTCCAGGAACCTGATAATTTAAAAAATGTAAGATACATACTTTATTGTTCATTCACAATGTATGTTATGGAGTTGTCTTTTATTTTTTTGGGGGGGATTATAACATCACCTCATCATAAGTTTTCCCATAGAACCTTGTGCGCTCTAGTCTCTCCTGCTTCACTTTTCCAAACAACCTGCTCTCTATGTGATCACTGAGTATGGTTCGAGGTAAATCTTTTGCTCCAAGTACAACACTCTGTGGTAGAGGCATCCGCTCTCCTCTTTCAACTTCTTTCATATAACAATTTGGACAAGTATAGGCGGGGGTTCAAAACTCAGCTTTTCAACTGCACATAGTTGACACGAGTTCTCACTCATCGAGTGTTCCAGAGCTTGATTCTTTTCTACTTTTTCTTTGCTCTGTATAAAATGAGAGATTCAAAAACAAACACAAAACAAAACACACCTCCATAAAGTAAAATGCAGATTCTGACCTGGCCAACCCACTGCCTGAGACCTGTTATATGTTCACGAACCTGCTCTGATGTAAACAGCTCTATCATTGATACTCCCTTTACTTTTGGCTTCACGGACTTGATTCCAGTAGAAGGTTCTGCAGGAAGTGATTTACTTTAAACATATAATATTATAATGCATGTCAAGCTTTATATTCATAATAATTAATTAGTTATAAACATATAATAGTTTAAATAAAACACTTGAATATATGTTCTACAATTTCTTGATTGACTTGAGCAAGTGACTCATATACATGATGCCCACTTGAAATTCCAAGAATACCCTTAATTTCTTCAAACCAAGGGGGTTGATAGGCCTCATCCAAACACAATGTTCATTTAGCTTTCTCTAACAATGGTGGTGCCTCCATAAACAAATGCAAATACAACAGTTTGTTATGTTAATGTCACATTTTGGAAATAAATAATGTTTGAACTAAAAAATGCTGACTGTTAGGTGGATATACTCACCATATCAAGATCCAAGCATTGAATAAAGACGAACTATATCCTCATGAACAACAATGTTGATGTTGGGATCCACAGACACAATATTACCTCATTCATAACAAGCCAATGAGTTCATTCAAGCCAACAGGTTACAAATAAAAAATCATAAGTGCATACGACAAATGTAAAGCATGAAGTTGTATATTGTTGATCTAAATATGTAAAGTGGAATACTTTCTTTACCTCTCATGAGGAGAAGACCAGCTGTAATTGCAATTCCAGCAGATAAAGTTGGGTGTTCTCTTACAATTGTGAGTTGATCTGTTAAGACACAAAAGTATGAGAGAAAACTAATCCAAGAAATATCAACTTATCAAGCCTCTAAAATATGGCATCACTGTTGATTTTTTATCATGAAATAAATGTTTGGTAGTTGTAAAAAAGAAAAATACACCTTTGATCTTACTGAACACCAAATCTTCATAACTCCTATACTATGCTGTGTATTGAACTACATGATCCTGGAAATGAACATGAAAAGTAAGACTTGCCAGTGTTTTATAAGAAATTGAGGTGCGATTTTAATTGATAATCACACAGAACAAACTAGAAGGGTAATAAAGTTAACAATCAGATTGCATGAATGAAGGAGAAATAACTAATTTGGCTCCAACTTATGCTGCATAAAACTTATATTCTTGAGAAGAATTGTCAGTGTCTTATGTTAAATTCATATTCTAGGGGGAGAATTCTGATAATCTAGTTGGGTATTTAAGTAGTATGCTGAAAAGAGCTTCTAATGTGCACCATCTTCTTAACCTACCCGAAATATAAGCATGTATACACAAACTTGAATCACGGTTGATCATTTATGTATCAATCTGTCTCTTGTTTACATATAACGGAGGTATGTGATTACATTAAGCTAAGTTTCATACTAAAAACAATAGAATCACAATGATAAGCAATCATCCTATAGATGAAAAATCCACTTGAAATAGCATGCAAAGAGATACAGATACGCATTAACGCATACGGACAACTAGACTATATATCAAAATACCAAATTTAAATTATCATACTAGTCCTTAATAAAATCCATCATAGAACGCACGCAGATAAACATTCATCGTATATACGGAAGCCCTAACTATAAGGAAAGCTTCACAAGAAATGAAACGCACCCGAACATGAGACATAGATATTGATAGAGTACCTTAAGAGTTCGAATATGAGTGGACGAATTCTGCTGCAGCGACCGGGCGGAGCGAACGGCAGAATCGGCAGATTCCTGAACCGTATGAGGTAGATCCTCATAAATGTAGGAATGCCATGGCTTTTCTTGCTGTTGATTCTCCGCTGTCTCATCTGCTGTATTGGACGGTAATTAGCGGCAACGTCGCCGATCATGTTCTCCTTGCTCCTCCATTTCTCGATCTCCCAATTTGTTTCAGTTGATTCCTTCTTCCACCTTTTGCCCTTTTCTTCTCAGCCTACCCAATCCCATCTTCTCCCCAAATCACTCCAAACCCTAACCCCTAATTCACTAATTCAATAGTGGGATTAGTTTTGTATTTACGGGAAGATAGAGAGGAAGAAGGTTAATACGAAAGTAAAATAAGCGCACCGTTGGGCCCCATTTCATCTGTTTGTATTTGTGGTTCACCATCTTCAGATATGAATCCCATTTCATCTGTTGTTGTCATAGAAACAAATCATTTAAAACATAAAAAAAGATATATGAAATATTAAAAAACCAATCGGATTCTTCTGGAATTAGGGTTCTAATATTTTGATCATAGGAAAACAGTTCATCAATTTGACCAGATCAAGGTAGCCTCAATTTCGTGCTTCATATTTCATAAACCATATCAGTAAGAAGAAATTGATAATATTCAATTAAAAATGAAACAAGAACCAAAAAAAGTTAAAAACAAAGAATGAAAGGGAGACGAAGGAGACGGTCCCAAATCTATTAGGTATAAACAGTTCTTTTTTTGTTGATTGGTTTAATTGAGGTAATCCATCAAACACTTGGTATGCATTTTGAATAAAGAGAAACCATGAGACAACTATTATCACTTACATACTTCCAACTTACAAGCCACTCCATCAAAAACAATCATGTTAGAAATTGAAAGAAATAGATTGTATGGTATGTAATCAGATTTAACAAGACTAATTTATTATATCAAGAACAAAGTCAAACAATCTTGATATGAATAAATGGAATAAATGTTACCTAGCATAAATAATCCCAATGTGGTTCATAGGTTTGACCATTTTCATAATGAAATATTTGCATAGCTTCTCCATTTTCAATAGGCAGAAATGTCCAAGCAGAAATTCTTGATTCAATTCCAGCAACAACTTTATCCTTCAAATCAAAGATCAAACATTACATATATTGTTCAGAATTCTTCATTGATGTTACATATGTTTAGGTTTGATTATGACCAGAATCACAGATGAATCGGTTTACCTGAGCTTTGTTGAGAAACATGTCGGAGCTTGTTCAGACTTCACTTTCTATACTCTTACCAGATTCATTATTGGAAACCATGGATTTCTCGAGCTTATCCTTCGCATGATCATCCAAATTCATGTCAAATTGGTTAAATTCAATCTTTTTATCATTGATGTATGATTTTAACCACAAAACACCTCATCTTCAAGAGCAATCAAGTGATAAATCAAAATTTATGTTAATGGTGAAAAATTTTCTTACCTGCAACTGTCTCCAACTGGGGACCATTGATGCCTAATCCTTGTTTGTCTTGATCCATATTCTTGCTTCCATGCTGTAAATCACCTATCTTCTAGACTATGGTCTCGTCAGATTCATCATTTTCTAGGTAAACGATTCCATCTCCTTCTCCTTGCTTCCCTTTACCAACATCCTCACTTACTAGCGGTAAATCCTCTATGATCTTATCTCCACCTGCGTCTGGTTCACCGCCCTCATTTATCGCTTTATTCACATCACCTACTACAGAATTCTCCAAAACGAATTCCACCTTGATCATCGATTCGGAAGAAACAATAGGAGATGTAGTTGAATCACCATCAATTTTAGCAGATTTTTTGCACCTTATAGGCGTCTTCAGAGGAGGCATGTCTGATTTGTATATGACCCAACTTCAATGACTTGTTTGATGGGACGAGGGTTAGGGTTCTTGTAGCTATTAAAGGTGATGAAAGTACCAATCGATTAACACACAAAGAGAGAGAGAGAGAAAGACAGAGAGAGAGAGAGGGAGAGAGAGAGAGAGAGAGATAAAGGAGGCATGTCTGATTTGGTAACTTTTTTGAAGATGACTATTGTTTAGGGATATCAGTAGCACCGTCGTCTTTGCTACCACACTGTAATAAACAAATCTCCTTTGAAGGCCCTTCGTCATCTTGCAATGCCCTTACTTCCTCCAGTGACAATTTCGAACTCGACAGGGAGAGGCAATGAGTCGCCAAAGAGATTTTTGTTGAAATTGGACCTAGGGCTTGTAAGTACAACAAACAATCACAAGAAACCTTCATCGCCGGCGAGGTGGGTGATTGAAGAGAGATTGTAGATGGAAGAGAAAGTGGAGATGGAAGTGAACGAGAGATGGAGATGGAACCAGACCTAAATCGACATGGCGGGTTTTCAACTTTTCTAATTTTTGGGGAATTCCTTTTCCCGCTACTAAAAAGGAAGATGTGCGCGTTTCATTAAAAAAATATAAAACAACATGATTTCACGACGCCCATTTTGTGATAGGTGCCTTCCGTGTTTTTTTTTTTTTTTGTAACACTAATTTTAGGGCACGTAAAAATGCGCGTCTTAAATCTTTCACATTTTGGGAGATCTAACATTATTTTTAGGGCACCCACTTTTTCTTATCGTAAAACAGCGTGTGTCATGGTTTGCGCGTCATTAAAGAGTGTTTTTCTAGTAGTGAAAGTAGCAGGAGCAGGTGCTGACACCTTTCCTGCAATAGCTAAACTCGGACACTGGGACTTTTTATGTCCCCTCTGATTGCACTGAAAGAAAATCAGATCTGATGCCACAACGGTGGCAGTAGTGGCTGTACAATCTCTGCTCATATGCCCAGTCCGGCCGCACTTGTAGCAGCCGACACTCCCTGCCTTGCATGCCCCATCGTGCAATCTCCCACACTTGCCACACCAAGCATGGCTCTGCTGACTCCTAGCTCTGTGATATGAACCTTTGGGCTTTTTGCCCGAAATCCCTGAACCTGGAGCTGCCTCCAGCTTCCTCTTTCTCTCCATCTCAAGGTCAATCTCTCTCTCTCTCTCTCTCTCTCTCTCTCTCTCTCTCCCCCCCTCTCTCTCTCTCACCCTAGCAATCATGTCATCCAACGTCTTACAGCTGGACCGGCTCACGAACTAGCGGATATCACTCCGCAGCATCTGATGATAACGGGCTTTCTTCATTTCCTCATCATCTGCGTACTGAGGAATGAGAAATGCCCTCTCTCTGAACTTGGCGGTAATTTCCGCCACTGTCTCTGTAGTCTGAGTCAAATCCTGCAACTCACGTGCTAACTGCTGCACCTCAAGAACAGGTGCGAACTCAGCTCTGAACCTGGTAGAAAAGTCTGTCCAGGTCATGGCATCCAAAGCCGCATCATCCCCGATGGCATGACCAACCTCCTCCCACCAATCTCGTGCCCTATCCTTCAGAAGACAGGACACCAATCTGACCTTGTCCCCCTCGGGACATCTGCTCGTGCGGAATGCGTTGGCCACATCCGCCAACCATCTGGTACTCACAATGGGGTCCCATGCCCCGTGGTAATCTGGAGCTCCACATGCCCAGAACTCCCTGAAAGTAAGCGTGCGCGACCCCATCATGGCCGCTACCTCAGCACGGAAAGTGCTCAACCTCTCATCCATCAACTCTAAGATGCCCTCCTTGATCGAACCGAAGATCACAGGAGTCTGCTCAAGTATGGTGCGAGTAATCTCTGAAGAGAGAAACTCCCTAGTCTGCTCATCCATCTGCCCGACCTCCGGGTCTGATCCTGATCCCTCTTCGACACCTGAACTGCCGACGGCTGGTCGAGGGCGCAATACCACCATTCTGAAAACACATCATAATAAACTTTAGGGACATAATTATATCTCGAGGGATCACTACTATCACAAGTTTCTTGGTTTCATCTCGGCTTTCCTTGATTCGAGTACGGATCCTCTCCTTTCAGTAGTATGGGCCCATACTACCTTCCATATCTATCCGTACTTTCCTCAAGTGTTGCCTTGACTCCACCAAGTCACTTCTACTGCTACTAATCTCTGCTACTCCCCATCCTAGGCTTTCCCTAGGGGAAATTTATAACTCCACCCAATCCAGTCCTCAGCTACTGAAGGCCTCCTTGTAATGCCAATTAGCCATTACCTGAATACCATCACATGTGGCGAGGCTCAGATAATCCTTCGAGTAAAGGCTCGTCCCTACTACGGTCAGACTCATACCAGAGCTGCGCAATAGGGCCAAATCTAACACTCTGAGATTATTAAACCCTGTTCACATGTGACGTGACGTATTCACCTAATGGCTAACTCCCATCACTCAGATCCCCACAAAGCACAAAGCAAGCATCATTCAGACACAGAAAAACTACTCAAGCAACTCTATCCGCATAACAAGGATTTGTACTGGCATACAATGCTAAGCTCATGATATCAGGCATAACCTAAACAGGATATCCTACTGCTGCCTACTCAACTAGTATGTAATTCTCATAAAGCTGAAGCACATATAGCAGGCACATAAGGCATCCTCCTAGATCCTTAGCCCTATTCTAGCATGCTGTTCTACTGAAACTGAAACTGATAACTCATAACATAAACTTGTATGGGTAATTTGGGAGTATTTACTTGAGCTCGGTTGATCACATGCACCACACCCCTTTTCTCTTTTCAAAGTTCTTTTCTTCTAAAAATTCTTTTCACTTTTCTAAAACTCTTTTCTTTTGAAAACATTTTACCACTTCCTTAGTTTGAGTTTAGACACACCCGAAAGTGTGCCCGAATCCCTCTAACCAAGGCTCTGATACCAACTTGTAACATCCAAAAATACGACCCAAAAATTTTTGTTTTAATAATAATAAAATCATATACTGATCGTCTCATCATAAAACCATGTGTCAAATATCTCAACCCATAATAAAATGTCATGAACATTTGTGCCAAATCAAACTATGAATCAAAACAAACTCCCAGGAATAAGACTGAAGCTGTGGTGTGTCCGATGCCATCATCCCGAGCTCTTCCCTTTACTTGCGGAAGTACCTGAAACCAAAAATGAAACTGTATGCACAAAGCTTAGTGAGCTCCCCCAAACTACCACAAACCATACATAACATATAAAGCATCTACTGGGCCTTGCCCACTGCATCGGACCGAAGTCCAGAAACTAACCAGGGCCTTTCCCTCTGCATCGGACCGAAGTCCGGAACTAAATGCATCGGACCGAAGTCCAGAACTGATTGGGACCTTGTCCCCTGCATCGGACCGAAGTCCGGAACTGACTGAACATAACACAACATAAACATATCAACTAACATGAATACATATACTGCATACTGCATCGAAATAGAGTCCGGAACACATAACACAAAACATGCTTGAATCACAAAGACATCAAGCACCCTAACTACTGCATCGGAACGAGGTCCGAAACTGCTGCTAACTAAACGGGCCGGCATTGTGGCCGTAGACCCGTTCCTACTGGAAGGAAACTCACCTCGTAGCCTAGCTGCTGAAAGGACTGCTCCGGAATCTGACTGCTGCGACTCCGGTTTCACCCCGGCTACAATTTCTATAAGTACCATCAATCCAATACTGATAATAATACTGAGGGTAAAATGACTCTCTTACCCTTGGTCCAAGTCAACCTAACGGTCAAAGTCAACATTCAGTTTACCTGACTCGTCGATTTGGGTCACCAACTCGTCGAGTCCTTACTCTCACTTTCTTGCTTCTACCTGCTACTACTCGTCGAGTTTTGGCACAAACTCGTCAAGTTCCTCTTTGTTACTAGCACTCCGACAATCTATATCCGACTCGCTGAGTTGTATGAACAACTCGTAGAGTTCTCCTTCATCAGATGAACACTCTAGCTGTAACTCGCCGAGTTGTATGAACAACTCACCGAGTTGTATGAACAACTTGCCGAGTCTTTTCCCGAGGTATGAAGATTGCCTTAGACTCGCCGAGTCAGGGCATTGACTCGCCGAGCTCTTCCACGAATGAATCTAACCCTCTAGGTCACCGAGTCCATCTCTCACTCACTGGTTCCACTCGGCATAACTCAAAAAGGGGAAAACAGGGGACTTGCGACTCGACTCGCCGAGTCTGAAGAACGACTCGCCGAGTCATATACATGCAAACACTATATATTCGATTCTGCTTGAAACCAGTCCATTCCATTCATAGATCTGGGTTCTTGGGGCTTGATTAACACGTAAAGTTTCCCACTTTACATGTAAATAACATCAAATGAAGGTTTTAGGGTTCAAAGCACACTATAAGAGTAGATTTAGAGCTTTCATGCAAAATGGCTCCATCAAGGTACTAGATCTAAGCTTCTGGAACTCAAGCCTAGCTAGACCCGAAGGCTAATCATCTCAATGAGTCCTCTACGCTACTACTTAGCCAAGAAATGATTCAAGAATAGCTTTAATGGCTTTAAAAAGGGGATTTAGGCATAGAAACAGAAAAGGGCCAAGATATACCTTACTATACTCTAAAATTCCACAAGGATCTAGGATCTCCTTCTTCTCCTCTTGATCTACCTTCCTTTTTCTCTCAAGATCTTCAAAGAAACACACCAAATCACACAAAAATGCTAAGAGGGTTCTAGGGTGTCGAGAATGATGCTCTGAGGGCTGATGGGGGCTGACTTGAGGCCCCAAAAGTTGTTTAAAAAGGGTGCAAACCCTTGAAATTAGGGTTTCATCCAGACTGGCGTACTCGCCGAGTCCGGAATATGGACTCGTCGAGTTGCCAACTTAAAACCTTAAAATCTTTCAACACAACTGAAGAGTAAACTGATTCCTCAAAAAAAACCTGGTAACTCTGTATCACGTAAAGAATTTGAACTCATATGTTTTCCCTTCATCTTTCATCAATCCTAAAATATAGTCATTGGTAGCATCAAATTCTTCATTTGTAAGGACCAAAATAGCTTTATCTTGAAAATATGATCGATCATAAAAATGATTTTTAAAGAATAGATAAATGATGGATACAATTGAATGAATATGGTCACCTATAGAGCGAACAACAACGTCTTCTGGAAATTCAATTTCAGCTTCACCATCATTAGGGCCGCCAATATTACCATCACCAATTTTAACAATCCACTCATCAAATGCTTTTGTCTCATCTAAATCTTAGTTATACAACCAAAATAAATCTCATGTTTACGGTTAAACGTAAAACTGTACATCACGCCGTAATTTGGACGAATATGATGCATGCACAGTATCCGAACAAACGCCTCTTTGTATTGCTAGAAGAATTTGTCTAAAGCCATCTCCATATAAAATGGTCTTGCCTCCAAATGATTCTTAAAGATAAATACCTACAGAGCAATGATATCCTCTTTGTTGACCATATTTGATGTATAAACTTCATTGTCGTTGAATTGTTCGTCAGAGTTCACTAATACTTTTGTATTGGCACGCGATATCCTTGTAGACAATGCCACATAAAGTTGGCCATGCGTGAAACCGATTCTGGGAGATAAATACCTACATTTGGAATTGTTTCTCCGTAAGCTTTATTGATTGCCATCGCAAAACATAATTTGATTAGAAATTGTTTTCTTATTAGCTTGAATGGTAACATGTCATCTTCATGCGGACATAGAGGAAACCTTGGACCAAATCTCTAGATAGTTTATTTTGACTATTCGTGATGCAACGGTACCAAATAGTTTCTTTTGATGATAAGTTTCAGACGACTATTTAGGGGCTTAAGGTTTAGAGGGAGGGTGTGTTGCAATAAATATTAGCAAATTGGTTAAAAAATGAGACTTATTTATGAATGCAAATTTTCATATGTTCTTAGCAGGAACATGCTATACTTTAATGAACACATAATATATTGTTCTTGTATCATCTCTTATTCATATATAAGTAAACATTAATCCTAAAAAATAGTTATTTTATCAAAGTATTTGTTTAAAAACTAAAATAATATGTGAAATTTATTTTATAACGGGTAGATGCTAACACTCTTTTTCGTAATATGATTTTCATAGATGAAAAACATAAACCATGATTACTTTTATAATTTGAAAAATTAAAACATTATTACTTTTATATATCTGACAAAATTTTCGTATAACAAAATTTTAGAACATAATTAATCGTTTAAAGATAATAATGAAATATTGAAATAAAGAATCAATTAATTGGTTGCTATCTTATTTTTATTTTTATAAAGTGATAATCTCGTTATGTCATATTTAAAAACTTATATTATAATATAACTTATATATATATATATATATATATATATATATATATATATATATATATATATATATATATGATAAATACAAAATAAATTAATATATTGTTAACATTCTACTTTTTTTTTTTTTTTTTTTTTTTTTTTTTTTGCAAATTTCAATACTAAAAACAAATTTTCCCTAGACAATTGTCATATTAATGACCTACTAATTAACAATTAAATTTATATACTACATAAATGGTTCACATGGGAACAAAATTACACAAATGGTCCATATTTGAAATGTTTTTCTTACATAAATGGTCTATTACGCGAAAGAAAATGAAAATGTACTTTTCATTAATAAAATGTTTTCAAAAAAATCCTATTAATTAGCTCTAATGTAGAAAAATCCTATTAATTAGCCAAAAAGAATACGGAAAACTCATTTTTTGAAACTACGATGCCATTAATGAACTTTTTTGCAAAGTTTAATGCTATTAATGATTTTTTTTTCCAGAAAACAATCGTTTAAATGAGCTTCAATATACAAAAAATATAACTTTCCATATCAACTAAAAATAATCCAAAAAAAGTCATTTTTTAAGAGTATGAGGGAGGCGGGGTATTTTTGTATTTTATTTTTTGTGAGATTTAATTGTCATTAATATAATTCCTAATTGAATTCATTTTATTTTTTATGATATTTAATTGTCATTAATAGAATTCCTAATTTAATTCATTTTATTTTTGATGAGATTTAAGTGTCATTAATGGAATTCTAATTTAAAACGTAATAACGTTTTATAAAATCTATTGACAAAAATAAATGGGTTGACAAAGATGATGTCATCAAATAATCCAAAGGTGAAAAATATATGATCGAAATGCAATCAATGGTCCTGATTTCTTCAGTTTAGAATTAAAGGTTCTCTTTTAATAATATTTAGAGATAGGTCAACCTAAGTTAAACCCATTTATTTAATAGGTTGGGTTGGAAAGTGTATAAATAGGCCAATATGGTGACAACCCATTTATCTAAAAGTTTGGGTTGGGTTAACCCACTTAACTCAATTACTAAATGTGTTGAATCGAACCCAACCCAAATCAACCCATTAAATATTGTCGATTTGTTATGTTTAACTTGTAAATCACGGAATTTCGAAATCTTTGAGGTCTAACATCCTTTTTACGACTAGCAGTAAAAATAGCAACGTATGTGAATGCTTAACTCGTAAAACACCCTAGCTCTACAACATCTTGTTGCTCCGTTCCCTTGTCGCTCAAATCTCAATGGAAATGGTGGCTGCTGCTTATTCCTCTCAGTTTCAGTTCCAATCATTCTCTTTCGCCAAATCCATAAATAAATCGATCATACCCGGAAGCGTAATGTGTTTCAAACCCAGTTCAAAATCAGTCACCAAAAAGAAGATGAATATATGTATTGTGAGGATGTTAAAGTGAAAGAAGTCTTGGATGTTGCTGAAAGAACACATTTTTATCTTTACTGTAGGCCGCAGATAACCAGAAATATCGAATTAGCTTATACAGTTCTTTGGAGGGATTGAATCCAGATGTTGTGATGACCCATATTGAAGCCTAATTTTATCATCTTGATTAAGCAAGAAGATGGATTTAGTTGATCAAAACATTGTCTTTTCTTTCTTTGAGGGCTAATGGAATGACAACGTATAAACTTTAATTTCTTGGACACATTGTGTTTTTTCCTATAAGGATGCATGCTCGATGTTATTTCTTTTACGTTTTATGTTTTCCTTTGCAATATAATAGTTAAAAGGTGAAAATAAATGTTATATCTATAATACTTTCAATAGGTCCATCCTTATGTTGCAACGAGGAACAAGAACTCTAGATTTGGAATAAGAAACAAGAAATTGCAATGGTTTTCTGAAATTTATTTATTTATTTATTTTGTTAATGTTTGATGTGGCAAGGTGCGAGAGGCAGTTTTGTCTTGAAACCTTAATCTCATTGATGAGCTTATGCGTCCTAGCTTTTATGGTGCTTATCATGTAAGATTTTTCCACTTGGTCATACCTATATATAGCTTATTTATTGGATTAAAAGTCCTTTTCTTATCATGTTCATCTAGTTAAAACTAAACAACACCTAAATGTCTCCCACCCACATGAATTTTCTAAGTAGGGAGCATTAGACTACCCCATTTGGGGGATTTTTGGTGAACTAGGTATAATAAAAAAAAATTGACTTAATTTGGTGAACTAGACCGGCAAGACAACCTAACTCAAAAAAGTTCACACCCATTTTACTTTTACACGTGTTGAACAAAGAAACCTCCAATCATATTTTTTCTAGATAAGATTATATATTTTAGGATAAAAATCATTATCTATTAAAAATCTAACATTATCTTAATAAATATTTTTAAAAAAATACTAAAATTTATATATATTTTTTTCTATAAATAGAGTATAATATTGATATATTTCATATCTCATCTCAACTTTTCATTTCTAAACACTTTTGATTTCTTTAATAAGATGAATCCAAATTTCGTCTTAAATCTTAATGATTCTCAAGATTATCAAAAATTTCAAAGTTATGAAACCTCACAGTTTTTCGCAAATCCCAATCAATTTCCCATCACTGAAAATGCTCAAACCTCACAAAATACTGGAAAAAAAATCCAAGAGGTGATAAATGGGATGCTGATGAAGATATCGCTTTAATGTCAGCATATTGTATCGTTAGTGAAGATGAGAGACGTGGAAAAAACCAACAGAAAACATCAATATGGGCATGAGTGAAGGAGCCATATGATGCAAATCAGGCGGAAAACCCAGGAACACCAGGTTCGTGCAATGACATTAACGTCCTTGTTAGGTGCATTTCATGCATCCATTTTTTTAGTTTTACTCCATAAAAGTGCATTGCATTTTGGTTTAAACTCATGCATGTTGCATATTTTTCGGGATTTCTCATGATGCAATTCCATTCACACACTTTTTCTGATATTTCAGGGACTTTTGGAGGTAGGATCTTAGTTGAGGTGATGAATAAGAGATATGGATGAAGTTTCGGGACTTGTGGAGCATCGAGGAGGAAGATATCAAGAAAATGAAGATTTTAGCTTTACAGAGAGTTACATGGCCGTGTAAATGCAAGCCTTGTGTTTACACGGGCCGTGTAAACGCATTCTATCAAGCATCGAACTTTGAAGGCCTGACCAAATTGAGCATTCTACTTTTTGTATTTACACGGCCGTGTCAATGGTAGTGTTAGTTTACACGGGTCATGTAAACGAGGTCGTCAATTTAAAACAATTTAATTCCTTTCTAAGAAGAAGCAACCGGTTCCAGAAGAAAAGGAGAGTCGATTTTGTGAGTTCTAGAGGTGGTTTTGGGGAGTATTTTGAAGACAATTGTTGCTTGAAAACACTTGGATTTCATTTGGATTTCACTTTGTAAGACTTTAATTTCAATTTCTAGGTTTGTGCTTTGTTCTAGTAATGAGTGGCTAGAAACATAATTCTCCAACTTCATGTATTGACAATTATGTGTGTGAATTCAATCATTTGACTTGGTGTTTGTTTTAAATGCTATCTAGTGAATTTGATTTGGTTTTAATTGAAGGTTTGATTTCAATTCTAGTTCTTTTTGTCCAATTGAGTTAGGGTCGATTCATTCAAATTATCTAATATGCAAAATCCGTAATTGTTTTGTCATATAGAACATGTAACAAACACTAGATTGAATTTTCTTAGAATAACTCTGGTGTAGATCAAATTCACACATTCTTACACTCCCAAGCTTATGAGGAGTATTGAATGTTGTTGGTAGATTCACATAATGCATAATGCAATCTTTCCATCTAACTCTAAGAACTTGTTTAGATTAGATTGGTTAGATTAGGATTAATTAAAGAGCTTATTTTAATTAATTAAAATGGTGAATGTGAATTGCTAGAGCTTGTTAGCATTCCTAATACCAACTTAGATAGAATTTAACAAATATCATTTCATATTTTGAATCATATTGCTAATTAGTCTTGCATAGAGTTGGAGTATTTTACAAATCTTGAGTTTATTTTATTTGAAAAATTGTTTACTCATAGCTTCAGTCTTTGTTTGAGTTAAACCCCCCTCTTTTGTGATCTCATTTGTACCTTACGCAAAAAAGGTATAAGAACTTATCTCGTGTCTTTGTGGATCGAACCTACTTACCTTGTATTACCTTTTTAGTACAAAGTAATAGTGTTTAAGGAGCTATTTTACCCCCTTTATTTGTTGACTTGACATGCCTAACAAATTGGCGTCGTTGTCAGGGACACGGTGTTACTAATTGTTTATGCCTAGATCTTTTCGTATAGGTACACCATTGCCAATTGACTCGGAGATAGAGAAGACTGCAAAGAGGTTGAGGAAGCAAGCCAAGCTTTGTAAGAGGCAACCGGGCTCTGGGACTTCTTCATCATCTAACCCTCTAGTAATCAACATTTGGGAGGACATACCCCTCTCAAGTGTGCCCGCATTCGAAATAGAAAGCCTCTCACTCTCACCACAACCATCTTCGCCCACTTAACATTCCAAATACTACATGTGACAACCCGAAATTTCTATTCTGTACAACCCTTCACTTCAATTGAAGTCAGAACAATTTCTACAAACTTTCAAGCTTTTTGGAATAAGTTTGAGTATGTTAAGATTAACCCTTTAGGAGATATTAGGAGAGAGGATGCCCTAGGGTTTATTGTGCAACAATAAAGTTCCAAAAATTTCAGGAGTTTGGAGTTTACGGCCCAAATGGTATTTGGACCGTAAACCCTAGTGGTATATATATGGCACTTAGCCATTTAAATCACTTTTCACTATTTCAAAGTTAGAACTCAAATCCTATCAAGTAGCATCTGACTTTTACTCCTAGATCTTCAACTAGTAAGTGTTTCTAACCCTTTTAAGTTGGTATATCACTTAATCTAGTGTTCCAACACACTTCCATCCATAAAATGTTCCAAAAGGTTAGATCTCCAAGAACACCAAGAACACACACTAGTGTTCTTGGCCTTTTGGTACCATTTCAAGCCTCTATCTTGTAAGTACTTCTATGCTAGAGTACCTTAAGGTTTCTTATACTTCCATATATCAAGAAAACACCCAAGAAAGTGAAGATCAAAGGTGTTTACAGTCCAAGATGTTCTTGGACCGTAAACCCTAAAAAGTGTGCCAAAGTGGCCCTAGTCCCTTCTCCAGCTTTGGAAACTAGTTTAGACCCCTTCCTTGATGTGTTTAGGACTTGAAAATGTCAAAAGATCTTAGATCATATGTGTTTACGACCGTAAACACATGGAATAGTGGTCCATGGGCCGTAAACTACATATAAGAGTGATTTGATGCCACAAACACTTCCATAGACTTATGCTTCAAGTAGAATTGCTTCTAATGGCTTGTAGAGCTTCAAAGCAACAAATGGTCAAAAGAACATGAGTTTACGGCCGTAAACTCATGTGTTTATGACCGTAAACCCATGGGGTTATGGTCACAAAACTGTAAACTCCAAGGGAGTTTACCCTTGAACCCTAAACTCAATAGCCAAGTCCTACAACCCTTAGATACAATCCTTAGGACTTATAGCACTTAGATCAAGTGTTTTACATGTCTTAGGATGTCTAATCTTGGTTAATTAGTTGTTTAAAGACTAATTGGATACATATATGTGTTAATATATGTTAATTAGGATCCTTGTGTGTGCTCAAGTCTTCACTTGACACTTAGCATCCTATTCAGTCCGTTCAGCCCAACCACTTGCTACAGGTGAGTTCATACCCCCTTAATCAATATTTTTAAATGTTTTTAAATGCTTTTATGGGGGGATACAAGTTGAATCATGCTAGTTATTATATCAATCACATGTGATTAATAACTAACATACAAATGGATTTACTACACTTTTAGCTGTTTTATCAAACATATTACTTCAAATGGCTTTCCAAAACATTTTTACTCGTTTAAAACTCTTTGTTAAACTGTCTTACATAATGAATGTTTCTTTTCAAACCCTGTTATAATTTTGTTTCAAAACAAGGGCTTTCTTTATACTTTAAACTGTTCTTATCAAACAAACTGCTTCCAAATCGTTTTACAAACTGACATCAAGTCATCCTTTCTTAGTTACTAAGCATTTCAATGGTTTTACAAAACTTCTTTTATACTTTTATATTGTCAATTGCGCACTTATATATGTATATCTATATACGTAATGTTTAAAGGACTTAGGAAGGCTAGTTCGCTTTATCTCCTTTTCCTCGTTGGGATGTGACTTTAGGGCATCGGTTATCCGTCCGAAGGTCGTCTAAATATTAGTCATTATTATTTATACATATATAGACATAAAAGTTCTATCAGTCAATTCAATACCCTTGGGTAGCAAGGGTATACGTTCATGTTCATACGTACGGGTCATATTGCTAGTAAACTACAATAGCCGTAGTTTAGGAAGTTACTAATTCTATTACTAGGACGAAGAATCATACAATGAGTCAGTTCATTCATAAGTCAATACTTGTTAGATAGAGTGGGAACACACATTACAATTAGTACACACAGTACATTTCAATACTTGCTAGATAGAGATAGAACACACATTACAGCTAGTACACGCAGAACATTACAATACATATAGGCTAGACAGAGGGAGAACATTCAATATAGCTAGCACATTCATTACATATACATTCATGTAGTTATGTGAGCCATTAAACGGGGCATGACACTTCATGCCATGGCCGTTTTTGTATTCAGAATCTCCTTAATTGGGGAGCTTATGAGTTTGCGTATAGATCTATACTGGATTGACTATCCTACACCTTGCTGCTCGCTACAGTGGGACTTGCAAGTCTACGGGTGCCAAATATCATTTTTCTCCGACATTGTACATTGTCGCGTTCTATAGTCGGTAGTAGGATACAAGCCGATCGCATGGTACTTTAAATTATGATTAGTTTAAGGTATTTAGTACAGCAGTAGTTACTTATTTCAATACTACAGTACTATAATATTTTTTCCCATTACATTCAATTCGTGAACATTCACACGATGCACAGTAATGTAAAAGCTATGTTTTTGGTTAACGATAGTCGGATTTGGGAAAATACACACTCTTACAAGAGACACAGACAGATACTAGATGCCTTGGTAGAAGGCTACTTTTAGTAGGAAACATAGGGTTTCTAGGAGGTTCAAAACTTTTACATACTTACACTTCACATACTTACAAATACTTTCTTACAAATTCAGACACTAAAATACTTATGATCTCACCAGCTTTAAAGTTAATAATCTCTTTCAAAATAACTTGTATCCTTAGGTCAACTGTAGACAGGTACCGATGCAAGGTTTAGAGAAGATGGAGCTCGTTCAAGACTCATCTTTCATATTGATTTATACTTTAGTGTCTATTAGGCATATCAGAACACTTGTATTAAAATTATATTATTAATGCAATGGATGATGTTGTTGCTTGTTTACTACTATTCATTGTTGTGATACTGTACATGACGTCCTCTTCCCTAAAACGTTTCCGCCGTTCCTGGTTTTGGGGTGTGACACTACATCCAAAGAAACTTCAACTACTACTCACACAATAGGAGACAACCATGGAGGGAATCCACCTCTAAACCTACCACCCGAGCCAACTCTCCGTTAATGGTCGAGGAAAGAGGTTACTCAACAACCTCTTTGCATCACATATCCAACTGCCACCAACGTGGAACTAAAATCCGGGCTCATCCACTTACTCCCAACATTTAGAGGCCTGGAAAATAAAGATCCCCACAAGTTTCTGACGGAATTTCATGTTGTGTGTGTGGGCATGAAACCACACAGTTTCATAGAGGATCAAATCAAGCTTAGGGCATTCCCCTTCGCAGTGCAAGATGCAACTAAAGACTGGCTCTATGACCTCCCACCAAGGACGGTAACTACTTGGGTAGATCTTGCGAGGTTGTTTTTGGATAAATACTTTCCCGAGATGAAAGCTTCATCCCTACGGAGGGAAATCATTGGAATTAAGCAACACAAGAGAGAAGCCTTCCACACCTATTGGGAGAAATTCAAAAAACTTTGTGTCCGTTGTCCTAACCACGGACTTACCGAGTACCAAATTCTCCAATATTTCATTGAAGGAATGACTCCAATGGAAAGAAGGCTTCTTAATGGTTTAAGTGGCGGATCTTTACCCGACAAGACTCCAACCGAAATCCGCAACCTAATCAAGAACATGGCTGAAGATTCTAAACAATCAAGCCATGATGAAGAATGGTACACGGATGCACCCCGAGGTGTAAAAGAGGTCCAAACTACTCAAATTGAAGCTCAATTATCCGAGCTTACGAAAGCGGTAATGATGCTAGCCAAAGATAAAGGTGTGTAGCCTACACCCCGCCCTTGTGGTATTTGCACTCAAGTGGGGCATCCAACCGATATGTGCCCACAACTTGAAGACGAGGATTATGTAGAAGCAAATGCTTTAGGAGGATATTTCGGGTCAAACCAAAGGGGATTTGAGCAGCCATGGGCTGACCAAAGATGGAACAACAATCAAGGTTGGGGAGGAAATCAACAAGGAAATTATCAACCAAATCAAGCACATCAATACCAACAAAAACCACCCATTTCCTCAAAATCAACAAAGACCACCTTTTCAACCTCAAAATTTCCAGCCAAGGCATCCACCACAACCACCTCCACAAGCGGGTTCATCAAGCATGTCACTAGAAGATATTGTCAAAAGCCTTGCCACCAACACTCAAAGCTTCCAACAAGAAACCAAGGCAAGCATAAAAAGCTTGGAGCAACAAGTGTCACAACTGGCTCAATCCGTTAGTAAGATGGAATCACAAGGCAAGCTACCATCTCAAACCGAGAAGAACCTGAAATACAATGCATGTGCCATTACCTTAAGAGGTGAGAAAAGCTATGAAGGTCCAAGGATGTCGGATGAAGAAGAGGAAGAGAAAGAGATTGAGGTAGAAGAAGCTGTCAAAGAAGAGGAAAGGAAAAATAATTCAAAGTCAAAGAAGCCAATAGAGACCGAAGTGAAAGTCACACCAGCTCCATTTCCTTCAAGGCTAACAAACACAAAGAGAGAATGGGAAGATGACGAAATCATGGCAATGTTCCGAAAGGTTGAAATCAATATCCCTCTTTTAGATGCTATTACACAGATTCCTAGATATGCTAAGTTTCTTAAGGAACTTTGCACATCTAAGAAAAAGCTTAAAGGAAATCAAACTATGAAAGTTAGGGAAAATGTTTCAGCCGTGTTACCAAAACGACTACCAAAAAAATGCAAGGATCCAGGTGTATTCACGGTTCCTTGTAAAATGGGTAACCTTTTCGTGCTCTTGGAGCATCAATTAATGTTTTACCCTACTCAATCTATAAAACAATGAGAATTGGACCTCTAGCTGAAACGGGAGTCATAGTTCAACTTGCCGATCGATCTTTGGTACATCCAAAACGTATATTAGAGGACGTATTAGTTCAAGTCAATGAACTTGTGCTTCCCTCTGATTTTTATGTGCTTGATATGGGAGATGATGACCAAACCTCAAGTTCCATACTTTTAGGTAGACCATTTTCATTTTTAAAAACAACAAGAACAAAAAATGATGTCTATAATGGTACATTGTATATGGAATTTGATGGGGAAGCCATTAACTTCAATATCTATGAAGCAATGAGGTATCCAAGCGATGTTCATTGTATAAATTTTGTTGATGTGATCCAACCTTTGACCGAAAAGTGTTTTGAGTTGACTAACTATGATTATTTGGAGTTAGTTTTGAGCATGAGTTTTAATAACAATTTGGTCAAGGAAATTACAGCGAATTTCAAGCTTGATGAGGAATTACTAGAAATTGTGGAGTTCATGGAAGAAAGAAAGAAAATGAGGTATGATAATATCAAGCTGAAACTGCCCATTTCTAACACAAAACTTCTTCCTTCTGTTGTGCAGGCACCAAAGCTGGAATTGAAGACTCTTCCTGAGCGTTTGAAGTATGCATATCTTGGAGAAGAAGACACATTGCCTGTCATTATCTCCAATAAGTTGTCCAAAGAAGAAGAAAATAAGTTGGTGAAATTGCTGAAAGAGTATAAAAAGGCTATTGGATGGACGATTGCTGACATAAAGGGGTTGAGTCCCTCTTTATCCATGCATAAAGGGGAAGACTTCAAACCAACCCGAGAGGCACAAATAAGATTGAATCCACCCATGACGGAGGTGGTCAAGAAAGAAATCATGAAGCTTTTGGATACATGTATGATTTACCCTATCTCAGATAGTAAATGGGTGAGCCGCGTTTAGGTAGTCCCGAAAAAGACCGGGGTCACAGTTGTCAAAAATGATGAGGGAGAATTGGTGCCAACCCGTGTACAAAATAGGTGGCGGGTTTGTATTTACTATAGGAAGTTAAATGCTTCAACAAGAAAGGACCATTTCCCCTACCATTTATTGACTAAATGTTAGAGAGATTGGTGGGAAAATCCCACTATTGCTGTTTTGATGGTTTCTCGGGCTTTCACAAAATTCTGGTAGCCCTAGAAGATCAAGAGAAAACCACCTTCACTTGTCCCTTTGGCACATTTGCTTATAGGCGTATGCCTTTCGATCTATGAAATGCGCCTGCAGCATTTCAGAGATGCATGGTGAGCATTTTTTCTGAATATGTTGAAAACATCATTGAAGTCTTCATGGATGATTTCACAGTCTATGGAAACTCCTTTGATGAATGCTTGAGCAATCTAACAAAAATTTTGCAAAGGTGCATTGACACAGATCTTGTGCTTAACTATGAAAAATGCCATTTCATGGTGGACAAGGGGTTGATTTTAGGTCATATTGTGTCCCAAAAAGGCTTGGAAGTTGACAAAGCCAAGATATATGTTATCAAGAGTCTTCCTTACCTGACAAATGTTCAGGAAGTTCGTTCGTTTCTTGGTCATGCAGGTTTCTATCAGCGATTCATCAAAGATTTTTCAAAGATTACGGTATCGATGTGTCAACTACTCCAAAAAGATGCTGAATTTGAGTTTACCGACCATGCAAGGAGGCTTTTGACCGTTTGAAAAATTTACTCACCTCCGCTCCAATCATCCAACCACCTAATTGGGATCTCTTGTTTGAGATCATGTGTGACGCGAGCAACACGACTGTAGGGGCGATATTGGGTCAAAAGGTGGACTAAGCACATCATGTCATCTATTATGCATCAAAGACTCTTGATAGTGAACATAAAAACTATACCACAACAGAGAAGGAGTTGTTATCTATTGTCTTTGCATTCGAGAAATTCTGACAGTACCTCCTCGGAACCAAAGTGATTACCTATTCAGACCATGCAGCTATAAAGCATTTACTACTCAAGAAATATTCAAAGTCAAGGTTAATACGGTGGATGTTGCTTTTGCAAGAGTTTGATATAGAAATTAAAGATAAAAGTGGGAAAGATAATTTGGTTGCGGATCATCTTAGTCGTATTATGCCACCCGCAGACACCACACCAATCCGTGACACATTCCCAGATGAGCACCTGTTCATTGTCAAGGAAGCCCCATGGTATGCAGATATTGTCAACTATTTGGTCATAAATCAGTTTCCCCTTGGAGTCCACACATTGGCAAAAGGACAAAATCAAGAAGGAGGCCAAGCAATACGTATGGGATGAGCCTTACCTTTGGAAGTATTGTGCAGGCCAAATGATCCGAAGGTGTGTTGAGAAAAAAGAGGTACAATCCATCCTCAACTTTTGTCATTCATAAGCTTGTGGAGGTCATTTTGGACCCCAAAGTACAGCTAGAAAAGTCTTAGATAGCGGATTCTTTTGGCCTACCATTTTTCACGATTCTTATGTGTTATGTGCACATTGTGATAAATGCCAAAGATATGGGTCCTTCAGCTCTAGGAAGCATATGCCCCTTACCCCCATTTTAGTATGTGAGATCTTTGATGTATGGGGTATTGACTTTATGGGACCATTTCCACCCTCTTTTGGATGTTCATATATTTTGTTGGCGGTGGGCTATGTGTCCAAATGGGTGGAGGCGAAAGCCACCTGTACTAATGATTCCAAAGTTGTGGTGGATTTTCTTAAGGCATAGGTTTTCTCCCGGTTTGGCACTCCAAAGGCTCTCATAAGTACCATGGGACTCATTTTTGCAACCGATGCTTGAAGCCATCCTGAAGAAGTATGGGGTAACTCATAAAGTCTCAACAACCTATCACCCCCAAACCAATGTTTAAGAAGAGGTCTTAAACATGAAAATCAAAAGCGTTTTGGAGAAAACAGTCAATCCGAACCACAAAGACCAGAGCACACGTCTTGATGATGCTTTGTGGGCATACCGCACTGCATACAAAACTCCAATTAAGATGTCTCCATACCACATTGTTTTTGGAAAGCCATGTCGATTACCCGTTGAGTTGGAGCATAGAGTCTATTGGGCAATCAAGCAGTTCAACATGGATCTAAGTGAATTGGGAAAGAAGAGGAAGCTTGACATACAAGAACTTGAGGAGACCCGTAATGAAGCATATGAGAATGAAGTCCTTTACAAAGAAAGGACAAAATCCTACCATGACAAGATGATTGCATGCAAGGTATTTGAAAAAGATCAAAATGTATTACTCTACCATTTTCATTTTAAATTGATTTCTGGTAAATTAAGGTTCCGTTGGGTGGGACCATTTGTTGTCACTAATGTTTTTGAGCATGGTGCAATAGAAATCACAAGTGAAAAAACCGGGAAGATCTTTAAGGTAAACGGTCATCGTTTGAAGCCTTATGATGAAGGATTTCAAGTAAAAAATGAAGAAGTGGAGGAAGTAACAGATCCAAAGTACCAAGATTGACAAATAGTTGGGGTCCAAGTCGAGCCAACGACATTAAAAATGGGCAGCCAACCGGGAGGCAACCGGGGGTATTTTTGTCATTTCTTATTTTTCCATCATATTTTCTTCATTTTCAAGTCTCCAAGTTGTTTCTCATGTTTAAAGAGGGTAAAAAAATCATTTTCCGGGCAGTAGTGGATTAGCGAGTTGCAATTTCAAAAAGTGAAAAAAATCAACATTTTTGACCTTTATAGAGGTTTACACGGCCGTGTAAACTTATGCTTATGGTTTACACGGGCCGTGTAAACGTTCAGTCGGTACAGTTAAAACGCGGCATTTACACGGCCGTCTAAATGTTACCCTTCTGTTTACACGAGCCGTGTAAACGTAAAAATAGAGTTGGACGATTTTAAAGCCTAAAACTCGATTTTGTTAACTCATTCTTTTCACATAAGCTACAGTTCTTCTACTCCCCACTACCCCCTTCAAAAAAACCCTCAAAAACCACTCCATCTTCCTCAATTTTGGTTCAAAAATCAAGCTCCAAGGTATGAAATGCTTCTCTTTTCTTCATCTTCTTTATCATACATCTCAATTTCACCCACTAATGGCCGATTTTAGGGGTTTTGAGCAAGCCCTAGAATTTTTGAGTCTCCCAATTTCGAGCTAATGTTTGTAATATCTTGTAGGATAAGCTTGGGGAAGCATTGGACATCACCCTACCACCATTTTCAAGCACAAATTGGTATAATTGTTCCTAACTCTTTACTTTGTGCATATAGTTAGAACCACATTCTTTTGGGGTAATTATTGGTGATATTGCTAGTTGTTGTGAATACTCTAAAGTTCCAAATTGTCCTATATTGTGTGCAAAACTTTGTTGAATTTATTGGGAAATGGCTTCCCATGGGAAAAGGGCTAGAATTGGGACCTCACATATGGGTGGTCAAGAGACCAATGATGAACAAGACCAATATTCCATGGAAAACCCTTATGAATTTGGTCTTATTTTTTAGTCCAATCAACAAGAGATTTTGTATGCAAGCCTTATTCAAAGGTAAAAGGGGCACAAAAATTTGTAGACATCCAATCCCTTAAGGACCTTCATATCTATAAAGGTATCCACAAGCTCTTGAAGAACATTAGTTGGGAAGGTCTATTGAATCTCCATGCTTTAAGCTATCAAACACCCATGTTGGAACTCTTGTCATCCATCACCTTTGATTACCAAACACATATCCTTACTTTCCGTTTGCTCAATCAATCCCATAAGATTCATGCTGACATCCTTTGTGATATTATTGGTGCTCCAAAGGCGGAAAGGGATGTGTATACAGGAAAGCGCATAAAATGTTGTATTTGAGCAAAGCTGCGAAAGATTTTGGAGAAGCATCTCTTGTGAACACGAGTTTCAGTCGGGCACGACAAAGGCTTCCAGTATCATTCATCCGGTTCTTAAGGTCACCCACCAGATCATTGCTTCTCTCCTGTTTCCTCAAGAAGAGATTAGCAAGGCAAACAAGAAAGAGTTGGAAGTCTTATGGTGCATGATTCACAAGCCCGAGGAAGTTCCTCACTTCGGGTGTTGGGTAATTCAGAAAATGCTTAGAAATGCTTTGAGCAATGGTGGCCAACTTCATTGTGGAGGCATGGTTTCTATTATAGCTGAACATCTTGGCCTCCATTTACCCAACAATCCAATTAACCAACATAATTATGGGCCGTACTCATTTATCACTTAATGTTATGGAGACCATGCATCTCTTTCACCGCAATTCCAATGGGGATGTTCATTGGACTGTTGATGGTAAAGAATATCTACGCATCGACAGCCGAAATAAGAAGATATTAGCCTTGGACAATGACATCCCATCAACCAATTGGCACCTCCAGTCCAACTACCCTCCACAATTCCCACCACATCCACCACCGCCCAACCCTCAATAGGCTGGCTATGCCTGTCTCCAAGCATCGAGGCCGATGCTTATTTTAAGCTTAGGGAGAGGCATCCATCCATGCATAAATCTCGTTGCATGTAGGTTGCATGTAACTTTGTACATATTGCATTAATTTTCATTTTCTTTTTGATTTTCCTGTATAGAAATATTTAAAAAAAAAAAACAAAAGATTTTCTTTCTAGTCTAGTTTTAATATTTTTGCATTGCATTCAATTTTTATTAAAAAAAATTGTTGATTCAATCCCAGTTCTTCTCAAAACAGTTGAGTTGGTAAGTAAGTCGTTTGCCTTGAGATTAGACTTGCTCTTTTTATTGAAAATCTAATAGCAAGCTAATTGCACACGAACACACATCCCGAAGCTACTTGTGCAAAACAGAAAGTGAGAAGATTGTCAACATTGGAGCATAACAGCAGGTATGAGTCAATTCTTTGGGACACATGACTGGTCTTATGAGTAGTAAATGCTCAATTGAACTCAAAACCCCAAATTCAAAAATTCCTAAAAAGAATATAAAATTTCAATGTCCCTAGCCTTCCATCGTTCTAAAAAGTTCTTTCTACTCATTCCCTTTTATATACCTTACTTGAGGACATATTTCCAACTATACCTACGGGTCTTTGCATGTTAACTTCAGTCCCCCGAAACATGTCTAGAAGCCCTCACGATAATAGACCGTGAGATGTCCCATTATAGAAAAGCGAAGGACGAAAATATAAAGAAATAGACCTAGCAAATAAATTAATAAGAGTGTTATGTGTTATCTTAGTTAACAATTCTTTTAAAAAAATATTATTATTTAGTTAATCTGTGACCTTTGGGACTTGAGCAAGTAAACTCTAAGGGGTGTTCTACACCTAATCGCCTAAAGCTAAATTGTTTGGGATTGATTGGGTTAAAAGTTCGCTACACGGGTTCCATAGAAATTCATGAACTTAATAATAACAAATAAAGCTAATCTGTGGCCTTTGAGGTTCGGGCAAGTAAACCCGAGGGATCTCTTTAAATCTAGCACACTAAGGTCATTTGATCTGGATGTGTTGGTTGGAAGCCCGTTACACAGATTTCAAAGAAAGCCATGAGCTTTATTTGTAGAAAAATGTAATTAGAAAGTTTGTATATATTTGTGTTTATAAATTAATTCAATAATATGTTTAGGAAAAATGCTTGGCTGCCAAAAGAATCCTTTGGACTTGGATTTGAACTTATGACATTGGGACTGAATGTTAATTACTTTGACTGGTGTAAGTGGTTTGGAATTTGTATCCAATCTGGGTAAATATTAGGGAATTTTTAGAAAATATTTTTTTCAGAAAAAGATTGTTGTTAATAAACAAATAGCTGAAATTGGTCATTGTTATATTTTGTGAAACAAAGATGATTGAGCATGTTTTGTCACATACAATTTCACGAGAGTAAGACCATAATTTGTTCCATGAATTGACCTGATGATATTGAGAGGGAACAAGTGTTGTGATCTTTGATTCTGTTTAGTTGCATTAGGGAGTGGCTAAAGTCTTATTTCTATGGTTCTATAATTTGAGACTAAAGCGAAGTTTATTCAAGGCACGACTGGTACATTCTTAAATATGGTACAAAAACAGGGTTCATTGGGTTGGATTCTTTTTCATGTTTGTTTTGATTTCTTGCATTAAGTTTCACAAAGTTTTGACTTTGATTTTCTTTTCTTCTCCTTTATTTTATTTTCTCTAGTTAAAAATTTTCTTGTTCTTTCTTGAGGACAAGAAAGGTTCAAGCTTGGGGAGATTCGTTAGGTGCATTTCATGCATCCATTTTTGTAGTTCTACTCCATAAAAGTGCATTGCATTTATGTTTAAACTCATGAATGTTTCATATTTTTCGGGATTTTTCATGATGCAATTCCATTCACACACTTTTATGATGTTTTAGTGACTTTTAGAGGTAGGATCTTAGTTGAGGTGATGAATAAGAGATATGGATGAAGTTTTGGGACTTGAGGAGCATCGAGGAGGAAGATATCAAGAAAATGAAGATTTTAGCTTTACAGAGATTTACACGGCCGTGTAAATGCAAGCCTTGTGTTTACATGGGCCGTGTAAACACATTCTACCAAGCATAGAACTTTGAAGGCCTGAACAAATTGAGCATTCTACTTTTTATATTTACATGTCCGTGTAAATGATAGTGTTAGTTTACACGGGCCGTGTAAACGAGGTCGTCAGTTTAAAACAATTTAATTCCTTTCTAAAAAGAAGCAACCAGTTCCAGAAGAAAAGGAGGGTCGATTTTGTAAGTTCTAGAGGCGATTTTGGGGAGTATTTTGAAGACAATTGTTGCTTGAAAACACTTGGATTTCACTTTGTAAGACTTTAATTTCAATTTCTAGGTTTGTGCTTTGTTCTAGTCATGAGTGGCCAGAAACATAATTCTCCAACTTCATGTATTGACAATTATGTGTGTGAATTCAATTATTTGACTTGTTATTTGTTTTAAATGCTATCTAGTGAATTTGATTTGGTTTTAATTGAAGGTTTGATTTCAATTCTAGTTCTTTTTGTTCAATTGAGTTAGGGTTGATTCATTCAGGTTATCTAAAATGCAAAATCTGTAATTGTTTTGTGATATAGAACAAGTAACAAACACTAGATTGAATTTTCCTAGAATAATTCTGGTGTAAATCAAATTCACACATTCTTACACTTCCAAGCTTATGAGGAGTATTGAATGTTTTTGGTAGATTCGCATAAAGCATATGTAACATCCATAAAATTCAAGCCAATTTTAAATTTTTAAAACATTTCCAAAACCATCAACCATTACAAAACTTGTTTTCAAAATGTAACATATTAGAGTATCCTAGAAACAAAGTCCTAAAAAGTGAGGAGCTTGTACAATCACGCCTTTGCCTTGCCACGATCTCCTGATGTACATGAAACAATAAACTGAAACTATAAGCCCGAAAGCTTAGTGAGTTACCCCCAAAATACCCATACACACAACCATACACATAAAGCAATGAACAACATACTATGGGTCTAGTCAACCATCGGGTTGGAATACCTCTGGCCCTCAACCATCGGGTTGGAATGCCAACATACTACGAGTCCAATCATCCTCTGGATGGAATACTCTCGACCCACAACCATTGGGTTGGAATGCCCACACACCTACACATACAACAACTACTATGGTCCAATCATCCATCAGGATGGAATACCCCAGGCCCTCAACCATTGGGTTGGAATGCCAACCTACTATGAGTCCAATCATCCTCGAGATGGAATACTCTCGGCCCACAACCATTGGGTTAGAATGCCAACCTAGTATGAGTCCAATCATCCTCGGGATGGAATACTCTCGGCCCACAGCCATCGTGTTGGAATGCCAACCTACTACGAGTCCAATCATCCTCGGGATGGAATACTCTCGGCCCACAACCATCGGGTTGGAATGCCCACATACGATGAGTCCAATCATCCTCGGGATGGAATACTCTCGGCCTACAACCATCGGGTTGGATTGCCCACATACTATAAATCAAACATGGGCACTTATATCAGATAATTATATAACAATCTACAAGACAACATACTAGGGCCCTATCATCCTCGGGATGGGATACCCTCCACTACTGCTCAATCGTGTGCACATATAACAAGTAATCTCCTACTAGCATACAAACAGTCAGACCAAACTATAGGTAACTAAGCATAACCACATTCGATATACAAAGGTACCGATCTAACTGATCATAGTAGCATATAACCATCCTATCTAACAGGATGCCGAGCTAATATATCACAATAGTAACTATCTCAAACAACATATCAAAGGGCCGGCCTTGGTGCCTTAGACCCTTGAGTATAGTGAGGATAACTCACCTTGCAATTGCCGAACTAAAGAGATAAGATCAAATCCTCCGATCAGAGCCACAAACTCTACCACCTAGCACTATGATGGAACCATATCTTTAAGTGCTCAATTACCAGAATACCCTTGGAAGTCAAACTGGTCAACCCTTGGTCAATGTCAAAGTCAATAGCCGAGGTCAACAGTCCATGTTGACCTGACTCGCCGAGTGCACTATACTGACTCGTCGAGTTCTTCCAAAACTCACAGAGTCATGAAACCCTCGTTGACTCGTCGAGTTTCCAGGCAACTCGTCAAGTTCAAACGTGTCAAAAAGTTGGGGAAACCCCAGAAGACTCGCCGATTCATCTCCCAAACTCGCCGAGTTCAATCGCAACTTAAGACTCGTAACCCTAATGTGACTCGTCGAGTCGGGCGGCCCGACTCACCGAGTTTCTTCGCCCTAATCCATAATCCAACGATTATGAGCTAACCAATTGTCCCAAGTTGTAGATCGAACCTTCTAGGGGATGCTTCTCACATAAAGGTGCAAACTTTACGTGTATGCAAGATGATTTTGGCTCAATACAAGCTAGGGAGAAGGTTCATGACAAGAGTGCTCACAAACAAGCTAAAGGGATGATACTTTATGATTTCATGGACCAAGACAAGTCTAGATCTGAAGTTGCAACCTCAGATCTAGACCCAAAACACGAAAGGGATCCTAAACATGCTAAGTCGACCCAAATCTCATCCATGAATATATCTAGATGTAACAAGGTCAAGATAACGACTTGTTACCTTCAAACTGATGCCACTGAGTAGAGAAATCGAATCCACCAGCTCCTCTATGATCTTCTTAAACTCCAAGCCTTCTTCTTGCAATTGCTTCAAAACACACTTTCCCTCCTTCACACACTCAAAATGGGGGTTTGGATCGGTTAGGGATTCTTTTGGACGTCAATGGGTGATAAGGGGGCTGAGGTAAGGACTTAAGGTCCTTTAAATAGGGTGAAAACCCTAAAATTAGGATTTTCACTTTCCAGCACCAACTCGTAGAGTCTAGCTGCCGACTCGGCAAGTTGGTTACTTAACACGTGACCAAAACCCGCTCCGACTCGACGAGTAGGCATACTTACTCGCCGAGTAGACTCCTTAATTTACACATAAGCCCCTAAAAAAATACTTCTGAAGTTTGGGATGTTACATCATAATGCAATCTTTCCACCTAACTCTAAGAAATTGTTTAGATTAGATTGGTTAGATTAGAATTAATTAAAGATGTTATTTTAATTAATTAAAATGGCGAATGTTAATTGTTAGAGCTTGTTAGCATTCCTAATACCAACTTAGATAGAATTTAACAAATATCATTTCATATTTTGAATCACATTGCTAATTAGTCTTGCATAGAGTTGTAGTATTTTACAAATCTTGAGTTTATTTTATTTGAAAAATTGTTTACTCATAGCTTCAGTCTTTGTTTGAATTAAACCCCCCTCTTTTGTGATCTCATTTGCAGCTTACGCAAAAAGGGTATAAGCACTTATATCGTGTCTCTGTGGATCGACCCTACTTACCTTGTATTACATTTTTAGTACAAAGTAATAGTGTTTAAGGAGTTATTTTACCCCCTTAATTTGTTGGCTTGACACGCCTAACCGTCATCCAAAGATCTCATCTTTTTGATGATGTCTTGGCAGGTTGAGCACCAAAGGTGAGTTACACTGCGAATGATCGAGAAAATAATATGGCTTATTATCTCACTGATGGTATATATCCTTCCTGGGCTGCCTTTGTCAAGTCAATAAGTTTTCCACAACTTCGAAAACACAACTTGTTCGTTGAACGTCAAGAGGCAGCTAGAAAAGATGTTGAACTAGCATTTGGAGTTTTACAAGCTCGTTTTGCTTTTCTTCATCGCCCTTATCTTGTGTGGGATAAAGATATGATGGGGAAAATTATGATCGCATGTATCATTATTCATAATATGATAGTTGAAGATGAACGACACACATACCTTTATTATTATGATCCATCAAAATTTATAACTACAGAAGACGAAGAATCTTTTGAATACTCCACTCAACGAATTGGAGATCTATCCTGTTATATGACCAACAGGGCACAAGTTCGCAATAGAGAAGCTCATAATGCTCTAAAAAACGATTTGAGTGAACATATATGGAAAAAATTTAGCACTGAAGAATAATTTAGTAGTTTGCATATTCTGTATTTGTAACTTATTTTATCTATTTTATTAAGTATGTCTCATGAATGTAAAATATTTTTTTTTATCTTTTTTTATTTAATTTTACGTTTAAAATAAATAATTTATTTGTTTCAAAATAAAATATTTATTTTTAATATTTCTAGTAGTTTTTAGTAAAAGAAAAATTAAATTAAGTTATATTTTTTTAAATAAAAATGGGTTTGGATCGGATTGCTATGGGTGTAAAAAATTAGATTGGAATGAATTGTATAGGTGGAAGAGAGAGAAATTAATTTTTTATTAGAAAAGTTGGGTTGGATTGGATTGCTAATGAGGGTAGTCTTAGGAATCAATTATATGATTGGGTCGGATCAAAATAGTGACTTTTTAGTTCCAATTTAAAGAAAAAAATAAAAAGACCAACAAGAAAAATGTTTAATTACACCTTAGCGTTGTCAGAGGTTTCCTTAATTAATGTGAGAATGTTGGAATGCTAATGCTACATCTTATTCGAAGTTTGCATAAGCTACTGATAGAAGAGTTTTAAAGTTCTCATAACTTATAATGTTTTGAAGGCTTTCAAAGTTCGAACAACTCACAAAATATTAAAACACTACATCTGTTACCGATTTAAAGAGTTTCAAAACTCACATAACACTAAGGGTGAGCATTTGGACCTATGGATCGGACCGAACCGGTGAACTGGATCAGACCAGACAGTTTTTTGGACCCCCAGGCCGATTCTTAGTTCTATGATTTCAGCAAAACCGGTCCGGTCCGCCCGTTCCAGGTAAAAACCGATTTTGGACTAACTTATTTTTTTTTAAAAAAAAATTGTATTTTGTAAATTTTTTTAAACAAATATATCTCATTTGTTTTATGTTGGATTGACATGCGATTTTTTCCAATGTGTACTTTAAAGTTTGTAGATGATTTTAGACTATAATTTTGTTGTTTTGGTGTTATATTTGACGAGTTACAATCCTTCAAAGATGAGATATCAAACCTGAAACATTTCAACGTTTTAGCAATAAATTTAAACTTTTGTATTCTGTGAATTTTTTTAAACAAACATATTTTCATTCGTTTTAAGTCGGATTAACATGCGGTTTTTTCTAACGTGTAATTTAGAGTTTGTAAATGATTTTAGACTATAATTTTGTTGTTTTGTGTGTTATATTCAATGAGTTATAATACTTCAAAGATGAGATATCAAAGCTGAAACATTTCAGATTTTCAGTAAAAATTTAAGCTTTTATATTTTGTGAAATTCTTTAAACAAGCATATCTCATTCGTTTTAAGTCGGATTGACATGTGTTTTATTCCAACGTGTAATTTAGAGTTTGTAGATGATTTTAGACTATAATTTTGTTGTTATATTCAGTGAGTTACAATTCATCAAACAAAATGGTATAAATATAAATAATCAAAGTTTGACCGGTCCAAAGGACACAATAAACGAAAACGTATTCATTTTTACGAGTTGTACCGTATCAAACCCAAAAGAGTATGTATTTTAATGAGTTGTAACGTTTGAAACCCAACAACATATCCGTTTTAACTTGTTGTATCAAACCCAAAAACGCATTTAAACAAGTTGTATTGTATGCATATAAAGTTGTATCGGTCCAAACGGGTCCAAGAACCGGAAACCCGAACCTGGACCCGATAAGTCTCAACTGGTCCGATCCATGGTCCACAATATTTTCCGATACAGGTCCGGTCCAAATGCTCTCCCCTACATAACATATCCATCCAGAGACTTAAAAAGTTCAAATTATTCATAAAAGTAAAAAATTCACAAAATTCAAAACTTAAACAAAATCTCAAAAGTACTTGATTTCGAAAAATCGCATAACCTGCTGACAACATAATCATTTAAATAGTAAATTACAAAAACACACGAAGTTCACAAATTAATTGTTACATGATTTTTTAATCACATATAAGTAAAAATTAAAATTAATAAACAAAAATTGGGTGATGCCTTGGAAATTTAGTTTAGTAGTTGACCTCGTCACAACAAATTAAATTTCTAGTTATTGAATCAGAGCAGACATAATAAATGCATAAACATCTACAACACTTTATATAGTTAAAGACGCAATAAAAACGTCTCAGAGAAAAAGGTAAGAACTTAAATAACTTATATGAAATATCCCATTGTAAAAAAAAAGGAAAAACTAACTTGGGCCTTAGCCCGTAGGCGAATAATGGGCTAAGGAAAGAAAATGGAAGACGTGGGCGGTGTAACAGGAGTGGGAAAAAGAAGAACCAAAGAAATTGGGATTCGAAAAAGTTGTGACTAGTCAAATAAAAATGCTTGACTTTTTAGATAACCCTTATGTTAATTAAGAGACTCTCTCTCTCTCTCTCTCTCTCTCTCTCTCTCTCTCTCTCTCTCTCTCTCTCTCTCTCTCTCTCTCTCTCTCTCTCTCTCTCTCTCTCTCTCTCTCTCTCTCTCTCTCTCTCTCTCTCTCTCTCTCTCTCTCTCTCTCTCTCTCTCTCTCTCTCTCTCTCTCTCTCTCTCTCTCTCTCTCTCTATATATATATATATATATATATATATATATATATATATATATATAATAGAGAACATAAATTAATAAGATACCAAAGAACCAATCGTGAACGTCGGAATTCATAAGGATCAACAGCCAAGGAAATAGATGTACACATATACATTGGACTCACACACACACCGATTTTTATGGCTATTTTATTGGAAGTCTCACATTGGTAAAAGAAAAAAAAAAGGTAAAAATAAAATAAAATAATTACGATATGAAAGATGTATGATATGAAAGATGTATGTATACTCATTTTTAGTCAATTTATGTAATCTAATTGTCAATCATTTCATCTTTTTCAACTTAGGGGCAATATGGTCTTTTCTGAAGTAAATGAAGTGGAAAAGGGTAAAATGGCAGTTTTCAAACATGTATAACATAGCAATGTACATTCAGTCTTATAAATAAACAAATAGCAATGTACATTCAATTTCTTGTTTTCAAATTAAGGGCATTATGGTCTTTTCTGCAGTAAATGAAGTTGATAATGAGGTAACATTGTCGTTTTAAATAATATAATTTAGAAAAAAAATATCGAAAACTATATCATAGACTATAGTAAAAGTTTTATTATTCAGAATACATAAAAAAAACTAAAAAAAAAAAAATACAAATAGCAATGTACATTCAGTTTTTTGTTTTCAAATTAAGGCCATTATGGTCTTTTCTACAGTAAATGAAGTTGATAATAAGGTCACATTATCGTTTAAAAATTTGTATAACATTTGTTAATTTTAGAAAATATAGTTATATATAAGATATGTATAAAGCATTGAAAGTAAAATAATATAATGAGAAAAAAAATCGAAAACTATATTATAGACTATAGCAAAAGCTTTATTATTCAAAATACATAAATAAATAAAAAACCAAATAGCAATGTACATTCAGTTTATTGTTTTTGATACTATAATTATACACAAACAACAATGAAGGGGAAACAGTCAAATACCTACCGATAATAGGTAAAGTGTATTGTTGTTATGAATCGAAATGAAGGCGATGTAAATAGTAAAATAGTAAAGTACATATAGAAGCAGAAAGTACATTCATAGATATTGGAATGTAAATATTGTACATATGCATTAACCTAGTTTTAGCCCATGGGCCCGTAGGGTTTCATATGTCTAGGGATCCTGCATCTTTATATACACTGACATCTTCTTGTAATATGTGTACAATTAACAAGGTTATTTTCACCCTAAATCTATATTCGGTTTTACATGGTATCAGAGCGAGGTTTAGGGTTGGAGGGTTTTTGCATTGAGAGATTATTGATCACGAAGTACTATTCATCGGTACTGTTCATCAGTGATCCACCACCTTGTGAGTGCTGTTCTCTTTTCTTATTTGTTTCTAGTTCGTAAAGATGTCTGGAGGAGACAAATCATCTAGCAGCAATGGTCCACGAGTACCTGAGTTGCTTCCAATAATTGCTCGACTCACCGACAACAAACTTAATGGCTCCAATTTCTTTGAGTGGAACAAAACTATTCGGATCTACCTCTGAAGCATGGGAATGGCTTCTCATCTCACATCTGATCCCCCCAAAGGTGATGGTTCTGATTTGTGGCTACAAAGTGATGCCTATTTGTATTTGCAGATTGTCAATACTATCGAGCCTTCTATCTCTTCTCTGGTTAGTCACTGTGAATATGTGAAAGAACTTATGGACTATCTTAACTTCTTATATTCTCGACAAAGCAACATCTCACGAATCTATAGTGTTTGTAAGTCCTTTCATCGTGGGGAACAACAAGATTGATCACTCACCACTTATGTCATGGAATTTAAGAAAGTATATGAGGAGCTTAACTCTCTTCTTCCCTTGAGTGCTGATGTCCAAGCCATGCAAACTCAGAGAGAACAAGTGGCTGTAATTAGTTTCTTGACTAGTTTGCGATGAGAATTCGACTCTATAAGATCTCAGTTTTTGAATGATCCGACATTCCTTCTGTAACAACCCAAATTTCAAGGCCAAAAATTTCTTTTTTTGAATTAACGCATTTAATAAACATTTTACCAAAGCCTTGTCAATAAAACATTCCATTACAAAATCATAATGTTGTATTTCAAACCATAACATCATAAGTATTGAAAATCAGAGTACAGTCCCAAAAACTTCTTGCGGAAACATGTGTGTGTGTGTGTGATGCGCTGCTACACCGCCGACTCCTTCCCCTTCGACGAAGAGGTGCCTGAAACCAAAACCAAAACTGTAAGCACAAAGCTTAGTGAGTTCTCCCATCATACCACATAGCATACAATATCGTCGGTATCTTTCAACTGATAACCTTCATCGGTATCTTTCAACCGGTAACTGGGGACTATTTCACCCCTACCACTAGCATACAATCAACAGATATAAGCATACAGTCAGGCATATCCGGATATTGACCTACCCTTGGGTCCTAAGGACCACTGTCAGGGAAACTAATCCCTACCATACACATAACATAAACCCAGATAAACCTCACAACCAATAGATAACCAGACCAAGATAATTATCATAAAAACCGTAATCTTCTAAATACCCCTTTTTGGTGGGCCGACATTGTGGCCTTAGACCCACCCCTACTGGAAGGTAACTCACCTCAATGTCGTGTAGTGTCTGAACTAGCCTCGGCGCACAAGTCGACTCCCTACGACTCCTTGATTCCTACACGACAACCTTCAAGTCAACACACATCACATACAACCCTAAACATGGTCAGTCCAAGTTCAGTCAAAGTCAACATTCAGTTGACGTGACTCGCTGAGTTGGCGTACCAACTCGTCGAGTCCATGCTTCTCTAATCCCACATAAAACCCCGGCTCCACTCGTCGTGTCTAGCAAAACTCGACGGGTTCTCCTTCAATCATACCATCGGGACCATCTTCATCCGACTCGCTGAGTTCCTTCTTGAACTCGCCGAGTTCATCTTCAACTTAAGAACTTGTCCAGTCTATGACTCGCCGAGTTGTATGAACAACTCGTCGAGTCCATCTTCAAAGATTGGGAGATTGCTATGGAGTCGCCGAGTCCGCTCATACCACTCGCCGAGTCCCATGACTTCCAGGTCCCTTTTCGCATCTAAACCCACAAGGGACTTCCTTCCTTACACTTACCCATTCACAAAAGGGGGGGGGGGGGGGGGGTTTGGTGCATAATGGTCACCGACTCGTCGAGTGCCAAGAGCAACTCGCCGAGTCCAACCTTGACTAACTCCATATAGTCGATTTAAATGAGGCCTAACACACAAAAACCATAGATCTGGCCTCCTAATGTCCATTTTATACGTAAAGTTCCAAGCTTGAGGCACATGCATGGGGTTTTTAGCTCAAAAATCCGTATAAAGTGTCCTACAATGTGCATGGAGCTCTCATGGCCCTAAAGTTGGCACCTTTGTGCCATGAGACCCTTCTTACGGCCCATATCTGAAGGCTAGAGTCCACATAGGACCCTTTAAATCCGAAAATGGATTTAAAGCCCTAAATGCACCCAAGATCTACAATCTAAAGATGAACAACCAAATGGAAGACCAAAGTAGGGGCATTTTACCTTGATTAAGCTGAAGATGGAATGAGATTTCTAGATCCACAAGCCCCAAGTCGAATACTCAAGCTCCTCTTCTTCCTTCCAAGCTTCACAAGTCAACAAAAGCACCAAAATGGCCTTAACACACACACACACACAAACGGCTAGGGTTTCGATATGCAGCTCTAGGGAGTGTTAGGGACAAGGGAGGCTTCGTTAAGGTGTTTATATAGGGTGCAAACCCTCATATTAGGGTTTTTGTCCAGACAGCACGGACTCGTCGAGTCCGGTCTTTGACTCGCCGAGTCAGCTACTTAACTCCCGTGTCCAAGCCGTTTCTACTCGACGAGTTGGGCCACTAACTCGCCGAGTTCCAGGCCAAAATGCCAAATACTTAATTAAAAAATACGTACCAGGAACCAGTTGTTATAAATCCCCCCCACTTATTTTAGACTTCGTCCTCAAAGTCTGCTGCTTGTTCCTGTAAAAGCTCTGGATAAAGCTCCATCATCTCATCCTCCGGCTCCCAAGTCCATTCCGAGCCCTTTCGGGGCTGCCACTGCACCTTTACCAGCTCCACTCTCTTGTTCCTCAGATCCTTTAACTTCCCGTCAAGGATCGCCACTGGCCGCTTGATGTAGTTCAGGCTATCATCAACCTGAATGTCCTCTAAAGGAACCATTGCCGAATCGTCCACCAAACATATCCGCAACTGGGAGATGTGAAAGGTGCTATGAATCTGACTGAGTTCGGTTGGCAGATCCGGCTTGTATGCCACCTTGCCCGCTCGGGCTACAACCCTGAAAGGTCCAATATACCTAGGGCCCAACATGCCCCTCTTCCTGAATTGAATGACACCCTTCCAAGGTGACACCTTTAGGAGGACCATATCCCCGACCTGGAATTCCAAGTCAGATCAGCGCTTGTCGGCATAACTTTTCTGTCGACTCTGAACAGTCTGAAGCTTGCACCGGACTTGCTGAATCCTCTCCGTAGTCTTGAGTACCACTTCGGTACTCCTCATAACCTTATGAACAACCTCACCCCAACATATCAGGGTCCTACACTTCCTCCCGTACAACATATCGAAGGGAGGTCGGTCAATACTCGCGTGATAGCTATTGTTGTACGAGAAATCAGCAAAAGGAAGGTAAGTATCCCAAATACCTCCGAATTCTAAGACACACACCCGCAACATATCCTCCAAAGTCCGGATGGTCCGCTCACTCTGTCCATCAGTGTGCATGTGAAAGGCGGTGCTAAAATGCAGACGAGTACCCAACTCGCCATGAAACTTCCTCCAAAACCTGGAAGTGAACCACACATCCCTGTCTGAAATCACAGAAACTGGCACATCGTGCCGCGCCACCACCTCCCGGATATAAATATCGGCCAACGTTTCGGCCGAAATTACTCTCCTGAATCGGGATAAAATGAGGGCTCTTGGTCAATCGATCGACGATGACCCAGATCGAATCCACTCCCCGCGCGGTCTTGGGAAGCTTAGTGATAAAATCCATCGTGATATCTTCCCATTTCCACAGCGGAATATCCGACGGCTGGATCTTGCCGTGAGGTCTATCATGCTCGACCTTGACCTTCCTGCATGTCAAGCACCGCTCTACGTACCATGCCACATCCCGCTTCATGCAAGGCCACCAATAGTCCAGACGAAGATCCCTATACATCTTCGTTGCCCCGGGGTGAATGGAGAATCGAGATTTGTGCGCCTCTTCCATCAATACCTGGCGCACACCCCCATGATATGGGACCCACACCCTACGGTGCAGAGTCAACAACCCCCAGCTGTTGTAGTCAAAGGAGGAAACCTGACCCACAATTTGCTTGCTCTTCCGGTGTTCCTCCTTCATGGCCTCCTGTTGGGCCTCCTGAATCCGCTCCAACAACGGAGTCACCACCGTCATCCTCAGGCAAATATCCTTGATTGGCACTACCTTGCAGATAAGCGCGTCGGCCACCTCGTTGGCCTTACTCGGGTGATAAAGGTGTTGGAATAGTGTCTAAGGCTGCAACTATATTAGGCAAGTATTTGACCCGATTGTGCATGGTCCTTTTGGGTTGCCTTCACCATAGCAACTTTATAGGATGATTTATTATGAGAGAATAAATACTATTAATATATTATGAAAATAATATAAGGAATAATAATATTGTTATTTGATTAATATAAGTCATAGATTAATTAGTATTAATTTGGTGACTTAAAGAGATTAATTAAATAAGAGGGTATAAACTGTCAATTGTTTGATAGTTACACTTTGGGCTGTAAATCCTTCTTGGATAGAGGATGGAAGGATTCTAGGGCTTGGGATAGCCTCAAATTTGTCCAAGGCTTATCATAGAAAGGATTTGGATTTCTTGAAGGAAAGATTATCCAACTAGGGTTTAAGGGTGAAACCCTAGGAGCCTTACAAGTATAAATAGACCCCTAGGGCAAGAGAAATCGGCACCTCTGCTAAAGCAAAGAAACCCTGGCCAATTTCTAGCCCCTCTCCTCTCTCTCTCAAATCATCCTCCTTGCTAGTTGGTGTTTGTAAGCCATTAGAGGAGTGACAATTGTGACTCTAGAGCTCCAAGACAACAAGATCAAAACAAGAGATTCAAAGGTAAACTTCTAGATCTGATTTTGTATTGTTCTTATACCTAATTAGTCATTAGAAGTCTTGGATTCAAAGCATGTTTAATTAGAGAAACCTAGATCCAAGCATTAGGGTTTGCATGTGCACATAGGAATGTTCATATGGCTAAAACCCATCAGTGGTATCAGAGAATAGATTGGTTTCTATTAAATTGTTGCTTGTTTGTTTGAATCTTGCTTGAAAAATTCAATTTTTATGTTTCTGAGTCATGGACTCGGCGAGTCCCATTGTGGACTCAGCGAGTTGGCCTGACTTGGCGAGTCCCATGGTGCACTCGGTGAGTCCAAGCGTCAGGAAGGGCCAAATTCGGGATTTTTTGATATTTATCTTATGGAAACTTGCCTTTATCATATTAGATCAACCCTAATCCAATTTTTTGATATATATGACTATAATCTTGATCTAATTAAAGAGATTTATCAGTTAATAAAATATTTAATTTCCTTATGTGATAATTAGTTAATTATTTTGATTAAATTGATAAATTATTATGCAAGAAATCTTAAATAAATCAAATATAGATAATTATGGAATTAATTGTTAATTGAGATTATTTGTTATTTGATCCTCCATGTTTTAAATGTTTAAAACTTGTCCTCAAGTTTTGAAATTTATGTTTTGTGATTAAAAGTTTTTAATTTAGAAAATTTAAATTTCAAACCCTAGAATTTTACAAGTTTAAAATACAACCCTATACTAATATAATATTACAAGATTAATATATACATATATATATATATATATATATATATATATATATATATATATATATATATATATATATATATGTATAACTAAAATGCTAGTCTTACCGTTAGTAGCCCTCATTCACGAAGCCGATCTATAAGGTGGGTATAAGGTTGCGGCCTATAAAAGGCGCGTAATGGGTGTACACTCACACCCACCGCTTGCTTGATCGGTGGAGGGTCGTTAGCCGAACGGGTAGGATAGGGCAACCTCATCCTCTCATTAAAAGTATAATATGAAATACAAAGTAACTACATGCTTTTAAAATTTCCCAATCTTAGTTACTTTAGGAAAAGTGAATTGATGCAATCCCATGAAATTACACTTTGCACACTTGCTAAGAAGTTAGTGGAGCGTGTGTGGTTTACCGGCACACTAATTGGTTCTAAGCAAAGGTGGCAAAGGGTGATTCATTGTTTATCATAGTTCAATGGAGTGTGTGTGGTTTACCGACACATCGAATAGGTGATCGTTACAATGAAGGCACCATGTGAATTTGCATGGTAATTCACACCCACTTTGTGATCCTCGGTATCCCAGTCACAAACGAGAGGGGCATATCGAGATTTAAATATGCCATTGAAATGTTTCAATGAATCTCATCTAAACCTAGGAATTCTCAAATTCATTTAGAACTTAAGTTAGGTTTTCATGGTGGAGAATTAGTGAATCGTCATTCACTTACCTTCAAATTGTTTGCATGTTAGATTACGACATCCCTTTTCTAATATGTAAATATTGTTGTTGGATCCTAGCCCTAATTTTTCTTATTGGGTGATAATTAGGGATTCATATTCTAATCTATCTTTGTCCTTTCTATTTGTAGATGTCGAACGCAAACAATGCTGTTGCTAGTTCATTCACATTGATGAGCCTTTGTCAAAAGGTCACCTTCGATGGAACGAACTTTAGCGAATGGATAAGATACATTCGCACTATTGCTCGCTATGAGGATAAGGAGTATGTCCTCGATGAGAAGCTCGAGAAGATCAACCCTGAAATCGCTACTCCGGCTGAAATGACCGCTTTTGAAACTCACGAGCGAGATGCAACGAAGGTACATTGCATCATGATAGCCACTATGAACTCCGAATTCCAGAAGTCCTATGAGGACATGTACCCGTACGAGATGCATCAAGACTTATTGGAGAGATACCACCAAAACGCGAGACAAGAGCATTATGAGATTTTCACTAACATGATTTCCGCTAAGATGGGTCATGGAGAGTCTCTTACCGTGCACCTGCAAAAGATGCAAAGGTATGTCGACTGTCTTCGCAAGTTGAATGTTGACTTTGGGGATGACTTGGCGATCGACATGGTGCTTCACTCTTTGCCTCCAAGCTACAATCAATTTAGGATGACCTACCACATGAATAAAGAGGAAGTCACCCTAAGCAAACTCCAAGGTCTCTTGAGGGTTGCTGAGAGCAACTTCAAGGACAAGTCTGTTGCACCAACTCCCAATCCACCTGCTGCTCCTGTCTTGGCTATTTAACAAGGAAAGGGAAAGAAGAGGAGGGCTTCGTCTAAGAAATATTGCAAGGTTAAAGCCCGAGATGGTGCCTCTTCTAGTGGGACCAAAGTTGATCCTGCTAAACCCTGCCCTAACCCAAAGGAGGCAGAATGCCACCACTGCCACAAGATAGGACATTGGAAGAGAAGCTGCCCAGAGTACCTGCAAGCCATCAAGGAAGGAAAGATCAAGTCGTCTTTCGCAGGTATATACACAATTAAATCTAACGATTCATCTCATGCTATTTCTTGGGTTCTTGATACCGGTTGTGGTTACCACATTTGTTCTAATGTGCAAGGACTAAGAAGAAATAGGGATGTTGAGGCTGGAAGAATTAATCTAATCATGGGGAACAGAAGATCATCGCTTGTGACCAAGATTGGAGTATATTCTTTAGTGATTAGGAATGGTTTAAGTTTAGATTTGAACAATTGTTGCTATTCGCCAGAAATGGCTAGAAACATCATTTCATTTCATGGTTTGTTTAGACAAGGTTTTAGATTTTCTTTTAATAATGAGAATGGTTCTATTTTGGCTTATCTAAATGATGTCTTTTATTTTGAAGCTATACCATGTAATGGAATTTATGAAACTGTTATGATTGTTGATAACTTAGGAAATGATGTTTTGAACATAGATTCTTCCAATAGTATGGATAGAGCATCCTTGTGGCATTGTCATCTTGGACATGTCAACAAGAAACGCACAGCCCAACTCCAAAAGGATGGAGTGTTGGAGTCATTCGACCTTAGGGAAGATGACACATGCGAGTCTTGTTTACCTGGAAAGATGACCAAGTCACCCTTCACAAGTACATGTGAAAGGGGTGAGGGTCTATTGGACCTAATACATACCGATGTATGTGGACCATTTAGATCAACCATGAAGGATGAGAACCACTTCTATGTGACTTTTACCGATGACTATAGTAGATATGGGTATATCTATTTAATCAAGCAAAAGTCAGAAACTTTTGAAAAGTTCAAAGAGTTCAAGAATGAAGTGGAGAATCAATTGGGAAGGAAAATCAAGATGCTTCGATCCTATCTAGGAGGAGAGTACCTAAGTCTTGAATTCCACGATTATCTCAAGGAGTGTGGAATAGTTTCACAATTGACGCCGCCTAGGACACCACAATTGAATGGTGTGGCAGAAAGGCGTAATCGAACCTTGTTGGACATGGTTCGCTCTATGATGAGTCGTGCTTCACTACCTATCTCTTTTTGGGGGTATGCCTTAGAGACTGCCGCCCATATCCTTAACCGAGTCCCTACTAAGAAGGTTGCCAAAACACCTCACGAGAGGTGGACAGGGAAAGCTCCCTCGTTAACACATATCAAGGTTTGGGGTTGCAAGGCTTTCGTAAGACGAGATACTCACGACAAGCTCGAACCTCGTAGTGAGCGATGTATGTTCATCGGCTACCCGCAAAAATCCTTTGGATATCTCTTCTATAGACCGAAGGACAATGTTGTCTTCATTGCGAGGAGAGGAGTTTTCCGAGAACGAGAACTCATAGGCCAAGGAGACAGTGGGAGGCAAATCGAGCTTGAAGAAATTCAAGAGTCGATAGATGAAGGAACCTCTACCGCTGGCACTCAACCCGAGGAGGAAACTCCGGTTGAACCAACTGACGAGTCCTTACCTCTTAGACGTTCCGAAAGAGTTAGGGTTCAACCCCAGTTTTATGGTTTTCATATTACTACTGAAGGGGACACGTATATTAGTGATGGTACACTAATAAACCTTGATGAACCTAATAGCTATAAGGAAGCCATGGCAGGCCCGAAGTCTGTGAAATGGAAAGAGGCAATGGATAGCAAGATCCAATCCATGTATGATAACCAAGTTTGGAATTTGGTTGATAATGTGCCCGGACGTAAGACCGTTGGGTGCAAATGGATCTTCAAGAAGAAGACTGACGTGGATGGAAACGTACACACATATAAAGCGCGATTGGTCGCGAAGGGCTTTACTCAAACTCCCGGAGTTGACTATGATGAGACCTTCTCACCAGTTGCGAAGATAAAATCTATTAGAGTGATGCTAGCGATTGCCGCATTTCATGATTATGAGATTTGGTAAATGGATGTCAAGACCGCTTTCCTTAACGGAAAGTTGGCTGAGGATGTTTACATGGCTCAGCCAGAGGGGTTTGTGGATCCAAAGCATCCGAATAGAGTGTGTAAGCTTGAGAAGTCCATTTATGGACTTAAGCAAGCGTCTCGTAGATGGAATCTTTGCTTCGATGAGAAAGTCAAAGAGTTTGGATTTGTACGAAGCGAAGATGAATCGTGTGTATATGTCAAAGCCAGTGGGAGTATAGTAAGCTTCCTCGTTCTATATGTCGATGACATATTACTCATAGGAAACGACATCCCGACTCTGCAAGAGGTTAAGTCCTGGCTCGGGAAGTGCTTCGCTATGAAGGACCTCGGAGAGGCTTCCTATATTTTGGGAATAAGGATAGTAAGAGAGAGAAGTAAGAGACTAATAGGACTTAGTCAGAACACTTACTTAGAGAAGGTACTAAAACGTTTTAGTATGGAAAACTCGAAGAAGGGAGAATTACCGATACAATGTAATGCCAAGTTGAGTAAGACTCAAAGTCCGAGTACCGAAGCTGAAATTGCAGAAATGAGCCGAGTACCATACGCTTCCGCAGTTGGCTCAATCATGTACGCTATGACTTGTACTCGCCCTGATGTAGCCTTTGCCTTGAGCATGGTTAGCAGATATCAAGGGAACCCTGGCAGAGCTCATTGGATTGCAGTGAAGAATATCCTTAAGTACCTTCGGAGGATGAAGGAATGGTTCTTAGTTCTCGGAGGGAGTGATGACTTGAAGGTGCGAGGGTATAGTGACGCCAGCTTTCAAACCGACAGGGACAACTACCGTTCGCAGTCGGGCTGGGTCTTTACCCTGAATGAGGGAGCAGTGACTTGGAAAAGTTCCAAGCAGGAAACCGAAGCTGATTCAACGCGCGAAGCAGAGTACATTGCAGCGAGCGAAGCGTCGAAGGAGGCAATATGGTTGAAGAACTTCATAGGTGATCTTGGAGTTGTACCCGCCATAAAGGAGCCCATGGAGATTTTCTGTGATAATGAAGGAGCGGTTGCCTTGACCAAGGAACCGAGAGATCATGGTAGATCACGACACATCGACAGAAAATACCACTTTATTAGACATCGTGTAGAAGAAGGACAGCTCGTAGTAAAGAGGATATCATCAGAAGATAACCCAGCAGATCCACTTATGAAGGGACTGAGTAGGGTTAAGCACTTACAGCATGCTAGGAGTATTGGGCTGAAGGATGATATTAGCATAGATTAGATAGTATTAGAAACGTGTAATTGATAAATGTAATTAACATTTGATGATTAAATAAAGGAGTTTTATTTATGAGTAATGTTAATGTCTTATGTTAATTGTTTAACTATTGTTTCATTTTGCATGTTTTGACTTCCAGAATAATTGAATTTATTAAGATTAATCGAAGTATTCAAATTTTCCATAATCGTTCATATGTTGGAAGTAGATATGAATGAAGATTGTCGTGAATTGGTGCATAGATTGTCTAAATGGTATTAGACATGGCAAAAGATTGCTGCGACATTCATGAGTGCTTATGAACTGGTTTTGAGCATTGGAACAAACCCGCGCTTGCTGGAATCACCTTATGGAATATGATATATAAAAGGGTGATCGCAAGACGATAATATCATATAGTCTTAAAACCTAGATATATGGTTTGTTATTTGTGAATTGATTATACATTGATAATGTGAAAACGCATTGGTAACTCGATGTTATAAAACGCATTGTTGTGTATAGTTGATTAATGAATAAGTAAATGCATATAAATCGAAGTTTATCTGTAACTTTTATCCTTAGAAGGTAAAAGCGATATCTCGGCCGCTCGATGATTTGATTTGACTTATGTGTCGGGCCCGGTCAGAACTGAATTGATGTGTTCGATTAAGTTCTATGTCAAATGAATCGGAAATCGAGAAACCTAAATGCTAGACTAATCATTCCATAGAATTGTCAGCATGATATCTAATAGAGGACTGTACGATCCCTTATCTAAAGGACAAGATTGATTAGATCAGAGTTTGACAATGTCTTTGAGAGCTATGATTGCAAATCGAATTGTACTTGTGCATATAGTTACTAGACTTATCCAAGTGGGAGACTGTTGGAATAGTGTCTAAGGCTGCAACTATATTAGGCAAGTATTTGACCCAATTATGCATGGTCCTTTTGGGTTGCCTTCACCATAGCAACTTGATAAGATGATTTATTATGAGAGAATAAATATTATTAATATATTATGAGAATAATATAAGGAATAATAATATTGTTATTTGATTAATATAAGTCATAGATTAATTAGTATTAATTTGGTGACTTAAAGAGATTAATTAAATAAGAGGGTATAAACTGTCAATTGTTTGATTGTTACACTTTGGGCTGTAAATCCTTCTTGGATAGAGGATGGACGGATTCTAGGGCTTGGGGTAGCCTCAAATTCGTCCAAGGCTTATCATGGAAAGGATTTGGATTTCTTTAAGGAAAGATTATCCAACTAGGGTTTAAGGGTGAAACCCTAGGAGCCTTACAAGTATAAATAGACCCCTAGGGCAAGAGAAATCGGCACCTCTGCTAAAGCAAAGAAACCCTGGCCGATTTCTAGCCCCTCTCCTCTCTCTCAAATCATCCTCCTTGCTAGTTGGTGTTTGTAAGCCATTAGAAGAGTGACAATTGTGACTCTAGAGCTCCAAGACAACAAGATCAAAACAAGAGATTCAAAGGTAAACTTCTAGATCTGATTTTGTATTGTTCTTATACCTAATTAGTCATTAGAAGTCTTGGATTCGAAGAATGTTTAATTAGAGAAACCTAGATCCAAGCATTAGGGTTTGCATGTGCACATAGGAATGTTCATATGGCTAAAACCCTTCAAAAGGATCTCACAATCGTAATCCTTTACCACGTGCATCCATCGACACTGCCTCATGTTTAGATTCGGTTGATCCATGAGGTACCTCAAACTCTTATGGTCCGTGTAGATAGTACAACGAACCCCATAGAGGTAATGACGCCAAATCTTGAGGGAGAAAACAACAGCCCCCAACTCCAAGTCATGCGTCGGGTAGTTGGCCTCGTAAGGCTTCAGCTGCCTCGACACGTTGGCGATGACATGCCCTCTCTGCATCAGAACTGCACCCAAACCTGAGATGGACGCATCATAATACACAACAAAATCCTCCATGCCCTCTGTCAGGGCTAAGATTGGCGCCTCGCACAATCTCTGTCTCAGAGTCTCGAATGCGGCCTGCTGCTCAGGCCCCCAACGGAAGACCACAACTTTCCTTGTTAGCCTGGTCAGGGGTACGACTTTCTTGGAGAAATCCTGGATGAATCTCCGATAGTATCCGGCTAATCCTAGGAAACTCCGAATCTCAGATGGAGACTTCGGAACCTTCCATATCATGACGACCTTCACTTTGGCCGGGTCCACTAAAATCCCGTTCTGGTTGATGAGGTGCCAAAGGAACTGCACCTCGCGCAAACAGAACTCACACTTGGAGAACTTAGCATAGAAGTCCTCCCTCCTCAAAGTCTCCAGAACCTCCCACAGATGCTCCTCATGCATCTTGGAGTAAACCAAGATGTCATCAATAAACACTATCACAGACCGGTCTAACATCGGTCTACACACGCGGTTCATGAAGTCCATGAATGTGGCAGGAGCATTGGTGAGCCCGAAGGGCATCGCCAAAAACTCGTAGTGGCCATAGCGCGTCCGAAACGCAGTCATCTGTACATCCTCCTCTCTGACCCTCATCTGATGGTATCCGGAACACAGATCAATCTTGGAGAACCAAGATGCTCCCTGTAGCTGGTCAAAGTGGTCATCAATCCTCGGAGGTGGGTAATGGTTCTTCACTGTTACCTTGTTCAGCTCCCAATAATCTATACACATCCGATGTGACACCCATCCTTCTTCTTCACAAATAGAATCAGGGCTCCCCAGGGAGAACTACTCGGTCTAATGAATCCCTTGTCTAACAGTTCCTGTAGTTGTGTAGACAACTCTTGCATATCAGGAGGAGCCAACCGATACGGTGCCTTGGCTATTGGAGCCGCACCAGGGACTAGGTCGATCCTGAATTCCACCTGCCTCTCTGATGGTATCCCTGGCAACTCCTTGGGGAATACGTCCGTAAACTCACGCACCACGGGCACATCGCCCACCGTCGCCTTACCTGCCTCCCGGGTGTGCATGACATAGGCGACATATCCTGTGCAACCCTACTGAAGGTAACGAATAGCTCCCGCTACTGAACATACCGCCGGTCCTCGCTGCGGTCTCTAGCCCTGAACTACCAACTCTCCCCCACTTGGGGTTCTGATCCGAACCAGCTGATGCGCGTAATCTATCACCGCCCCATTAGGGCTCAACCAATCCATGCCTATAATCACCTTGTTCCCCCTCAACGGAATAGGAACCAGGTCTACCAGGTAACGCTCCTTGAACAGCCTCAAAACACAGTCCCGATTGACCTCCGATGCTCGTACCGACCGGTCATCCGCAATCTCGACCTCTAGAGGGCAATCCAACATGCCCGAAGACTCCGGAAACTTCTTGCTAAGCGCAAGAGAGACAAAATGATCGAGTGGCACCCGAATCAAACAACACCTGAACTGGGATCCCGTTCACATGGAACGATCCTAACCAAGGCACATGATATATCAAAGCACAGTGATTCACTATAAAAGCATAAGGATATGAAATCATACCCGTCACCACATCTGGTGCAGCGTGTGCCTCCTCGGCTAGCAACTGAAATGCTCGGCTCCGAATCACTGGAGCCTCCATCTTGACCTTCCGACCATCCACAACCCGACCTATTGCTGTAGTCGGCGCCACTGCCGGCGCCACTGCTGCTGCCAATCTAGGGCAATTGGCCTTTTTATGGACCTTCTGATTGCAATGAAAGCAAATCAGATCTGATACCTGTATCGTTGGAGTAGGGGCAGTACATACCCTGCCAAAATGCCCAACCTTGCCGCACTTATAGCAGCCTGAACCCGGCCCAGTGCGACAAGCTCCCTCGTGTGACTGACCGCATTTCCCATAGCGGTCCCTCCCTGACTAGCCTTTCGGCCTACCATCGGATCCCTTGGGCTTCTTCCCAGAAGCCCCCGCCATCTGCCCCTCCTCTGCCTTCCTCTTCTGGATGTGCTCCAGATCGATCTCCATCTCCCTAGCCCTGGCAATCATGGAATCCAGGGTAGGGCAAGCTGAAAAACTAACATGCTCCCGGATGTCAGCTCATAGCATGTCATGGTAGCGGGTCCTCTTCATGTCCTCATCACCCGCATACTGGGGCACCAACAAAGCCCTCTCCCAGAACTTGACGGTGATCTCCGCAACAGTCTCCGTAGTTTGTCTCATATCCAAGAATTCCCTGGCCAGGTGCTGAAGCTCTATAGCTGGCGCAAACTCTGCTCTGAACCAAGTCACAAAATCGACCATGTCATAGCCTCAACAGCCGAGGCTCCCAGAGAGTCACCAACCAACTCCCACCAGTCCCTAGCCCAGTCCCTCAAACACCCTACTGCAAATCATACCTTCGACCCCTCGGGGTAGAAGTTGGTCAGCTGTGCAGACTCAATGTCCGCAATCCATCGTCTGGCAGCAATGGGGTCCTTCGCCCCGTGGAAATCTGGTGCACCACTGTGACAACCCGAAATTCTTTCCGTCATTGTAACCCGTTTCCGTAAATAAAGCTGTTACGTTCCAATTTTTTCCGTTAGCTTTGTATTAAATTAATTTATTGTGACTTCTATTTAGGTTTTAAAAGTGTCGGGAATACATTTTAAAACATTAAAATATTTTTTATTTTCATTTGGAAAATATTTAGTTTCATCTAATTCGTAATTACGGTAACTTAATCGGGTACGACCAAAAGCTCCGTTTTACGTCAGTATCGGGTAGAATTCCACCGGGTCTCAAACCCAACCCCTATATAAAGGTTGAGTGGACAACTTTTGAAGACTTTTGCTCACCTCATATCTTTCTCTCACTACTCTCTCTCTAAAACTCGAAATTGAGCCAAAAATCCCCCTTTTGAAGCTTCATTTTGGTAAGAAATCTATCCTAGCATGTTTCTAAGTTTGTTTATCTTGCAAATTTGTGTTTAAACTACTCAAAACACCCATAAACATGTGTTTACGGTTTGGGAACCCTCCCAAAACCGTGAACTCCTCTAAAGAGGGTTTTGAAGCCCCAAAACCCCTCCAAATCACCTCTAGTGCTTAGTTAAGACCTTTGGACTTGCATGCATGAGCTTAGGACCCCAAAATCTTACCATTTGATGTATGGACATGATTTTACGGCCCAAGAACATGCTTGGACCATAAACCCATATTCATGGACCATAAACACCTTTTTAAGGTGTTAAACTGCCCTTAAACACCTCCAAAAGCCTCCATGAACTTCCATGAGTGCATAGAACCTTATAATCCTTCAAGAAATGCACCAAAACATATTCAAATGGAACAAACTTGAGTTTACAGCCCAACAACATTCTTGGACCGTAAACACATATCCTTAGACCATAAACTCCTCCAATTGGTGTTAAAGTGCCTTTAATACCTTATATGGCTTGGAATTGGACCTAAAACTTTATATGCTTAGCCTACAACCACAAAACACATGAATCATGGAAAAACATGAGTTTACGGTTGTAAACTCATGTGTTTAAGGTAGTAAACTCCCAAGAACATTTTCATACACCGTAAACTACTTTTCCAAGGTCAATTCAAGTCCCAATCACTTCCTAAGCCATGGAATCAACCCTAGAACCTTCCCATGTGCATTGTAATTGACCTAGGACCATTAAAACATGGCTCATAAGAGTTTACGGCCATAAACTCATAGTTTACTTCCATAAACTCCTCAAATGGTCCTAAGGATGTTCAAATCTCATTCAAATGCATTGAAACCAAGCCTAGCATCACCTCTCATGAGTTATAAGGCTATTTAGCAACCAAGATCACCCCCACCATGAGTTTATGGCCATAAACTCATGGGGAGTGGTTCATTTGGACCGTAAACTCCTAAAGGAGTTTACTTTTGAAGAGTAAACTCCATATCCAAGCCATACTCGTCCATAGATGCTACCCGGGTCACTCCAAACACTTGGATTGAAGTGTTTTCGCGTCTAGATGTGTTTACTCTTTTCTAATTAGTGTTTTGAAGTGTAATTAGATACAATTGTGTATCATTTCATATTACATAGGAACCTCGCACGTTATCAAGCCCCGAACCGACACTTAGCATCCAAACCGATACGTTTTCTCGTCTGGTGAGTTCATACCCCTACCCCTTTTCAGTGTTTTTCAATGTTTTCGGGGGGAGAATACAAGCAAAAGTACAAGAATATCTTGTACTTAAACTATTTATTACATTTATAATGTTTGATATTCACATGCTTTTAACATTGGAAAACCGTATTAACCAAACATTAAACGTGTACAATCAGTATTCAAACTATTTGTGAAACTCTTTATAAACTGTTATGTTTTATAGTTCACAAATGATTAGTTCCATATCATTATTATTGAAAGCAACATATTGGTACGTTTTATTTGCCCTCGGTAACACTCCACAAAGATACGCGAGTGGAGGATTCACTGTTTGTAACAGATTTTTCTATGTTATTACTAGTAAATTTGTTATTCCTATAAATTGGAGACACGTCCTCGGAAACACTCCACAGAGATACGTGAGTGGAGGACTGCCCCTGTAACCAGAATCTCTTAGATAGGGAGCGTCACTTGAGTGTATAGATCTATACGGGGCTAACTACCCCACACCTGGCTGCTAGCTACAGCCGAACCGAAAGGTTCAAGGGTGACGAAAGTCATAAAGTGATGTGGACTACTTATTGCCATATATAGTCTATCGTATGGTTATGGAACTCGCAATTTGGATAACAGAAATTTACTTGTTAGTAATAATGGGTTAGTAACTAGTTTACTTTATACTTATTTGTTTTATATACACGATAAAACTAATACACTTCACAAGGATAACCAGGTTTTCAGAATACATCTTTTACATTACATTTCAGTTCGGTAACTAACTCTTAGGAAAATATGGGATTTTCCTGGGATAACAGTTGTTCATAACCAGATTTGTGTAACAAAACAGATAACCAAACTTTACATATAAGAAAATATGGTATATTCTTGGATTCATAACTTTTTCAGAAACTGAAAAGAAACTTGTTCATTTTCCAGAAAACAAAACCGCTTATGAACTCACCAGCTTTATGCTGATTTTCAAACTGCTTGTATTCTCATGTCCGCATTAGACAGGTACCCAACGATCCTTTTGGCGAAGACGGAGTACGTAGAAGACACGTCTTTACTTTTGTTCATATATATATATATATATATATATATATATATATATATATATATATATATATGTATGTATAACACCTGTAACACTTGGTTTTCAAACAATTGTAAATTTCATATGTAATGTAATGGTTGTTTACTTTGCTTACTATGTACATTGGTTATGATACCAAACATGAAGTCACCTCCACCCCGGAACGTTTCCACCTTCGGTTTCGGGGTGTGACAGATTGGTATTAGAGCCCTTGTTTATAGTGAACTAAGTATACCAAACCTTACATGGTATAATACTATAAACACTAAGGGGCCTAAGTGCTCTGAACTAAAAGTATACCTTAAAATATAAGTATTTTCAAAAAGTATACAAGTATACTTAACCGTCGAAATTCGTAACTACAAGTAGAACATAAAATAAGTAAATGGATGTTGTACGCTGCGGTTAAACCTGGGCAGTTATGTAGACTTGTCTAGGATCAATATAGCCTGGCCAACTATATTCATTCGAGACACGACCAACATGTGCTTGGGAGTGACTGTAATGTTCAGCATGCCTAAAACTTACCCAATACCCAAACAATGAGCCATCATCACAGCGAATTACGAAATACTATGGGAGTATTTCTAGAGCCATCTTCGTTATAGAAATCCTCATTCCAACGTTGCTCCTCGATCATTCTTTTAGCAATAATTTATCTGCTTTGATAACTCATTCCTGCTTTATCGCTTAATAGAATTCAATATCTGTCATATCTCTTGATTCAATTCAGAGGACTTACCATCCTCTCTTTCCTGATATTTATAGATCAAGATGCCTCCAAGGAAGAGACCCATCTCAAATAACAATAATCCTCCTCCGCCACCACCTGCTCCTCAATTTGATCCTGTGGTGTTCCAGGCAGCTGTTACTACCACAGTGGCAGCCGCCATGTCTCAAATGAACCCTGGTAGTTCAGGAGGTGGTCCCCAGCCCCAAAACCAGGAAGGTAGCCAGGGACACCGAAAGGAGTGTTCCTATAAATATTTCATGAACGCGAAACCCACGTCCTTCGATGGCACTGGAGGTGTCATTTCCCTCACCCGATGGTTCAAGAAAATTGAATCTATCTTTGAAATCTGTGCTTGTTCAGAGTCTGATAAGGTGAAGTTCGTTGCTTGTACCTTCTCCGATAAAGCTTTGACTTGGTGGAACGGCCGAGTCAAATCCTTAACTCTACCTGTAGCTAATGCTATGGGTTGGGAGGCCATGAAGGAACTTCTTTTAGCTGAGTACTGCCCTCGGGGTGAAATACAAAAGCTGGAGCATGAACTATGGAACCTAAAGATGAAGGGTTCCGATATTGCCGCCTACACTTCCAGATTCGATGACCTAGCGGTACTCTGTCCGGGATTGGTTACCGCGGAGAGTAAAAATATCGAGAGATTCATCTGGGGGCTGACCCAACCGACCAAAGGAAATGTCTTAGCTGCAAGGCCGGATACATATGACAGCGTCAAAAGCTTAGCCCAGACTTTGATTGACCATAGTGATGACCATGAGGAAGCAACCACTACTCCTGAACGACCAAGAGGAGTGGTGAGAAAAGAAAGTTTTGGAAGAAAAAGAAGAGTCAGCCTTCTCAAGGATCCTCAAAGAAACAACAGACTGTAGCAATCCATGCTGCTACTATCCCTGCTGATGCTGCTTCTGTTGTGGGATCCACAGCTCAAACACCTACTAGTAGGTATGCTGGTAACCTTCCCCAATGTGAAAAGTGTAAATACCATCATAACCCCGGCCCCTGCCGTGAACTTTCATGCACCAACTGTGGTAAAAAGGGGCATACGATTCGATTATGCAAAGCACCAGCCCAATCAGCCAACCAATCTTCCGGAGCAGGTGTTTGTCAGGCCTGCTACAATTGTGGAGAAGTCGGGCATTTCAAGAGAAACTGCCCCAAGAAGGTGACAGCTGATAACACCGGGAGAGTCCTAGCCATGGGACGAGAGGAGGCAGTCGCCGATCCCACCGTTGTCTCAGGTACGTGCCTTCTCGATAACTCTTATGCTAGTATCCTTTTCGATTCTGGTGCCGAACGTAGTTTTGTTAGCCATTCATTCAAACGCCTTCTTAAACATAATCCCCAACCATTAACCAAAACATTTACCGTCGAGATGGCTAACGGTGAGAAAGAAAACACTGGCGATATCTTCATAGGTTGTATCCTTACCTTGAACAACCATACTTTTCCCATTGATCTTATGCCAGTCTCCATAAAGAGCTTTGATGTTATCATTGGCATGGATTGGTTGAGTCCCAATCATGCTGATATCCTTTGTTACGAAAAAGCCACCCGTCTCAACCTCCCCTCTGGTCAGACTCTCATGATCTATGGAGATAAGCTTAGCTCCAATCTTCGTATCATTTCTTGCATCAAAGCTCAAAAGCTTCTACGGAAGGAATGCCAAGCATTCATGGCCCATGTCATTAACGAGAAACATGAAGTTAAAGACCTCGCGAGCATCCCCGAAGTCTGCAACTTTCCTGACGTCTTTCCCGAAGAGCTCCCGGGAATTCCTCCTGAACGTCAAGTTGAGTTTCGCATCGACCTAATTCCTGGAGCTACCCCCATAGCCAAGTCTCCATATCGCCTAGCTCCAGCAGAAATGCAGGAGTTATCCAGCCAACTCAACGAGTTACTCATCAAAGGGTTCATTAGACCGAGTTCCTCACATTGGGGAGCTCCGGTATTGTTTATGAAGAAAAAAGATGAATCCTTCCGAATGTCCATTGACTACCGTGAGCTAAACAAGTTAACCATCAAGAACCGATATCCTCTTCCTCGAATCGATGACCTCTTCGATCAACTTCAGGAAGCCAGCTACTTTTCAAAGATAGACCTTAGGTCAGGGTACCATCAGCTACAAGTTCATGAGAGTGATGTTTCCAAAATAGCCTTCAGGACTCGGTATGGACACTACGAGTTCGTAGTGATGCCCTTCGGTCTAACCAATGCACCGGCTGTGTTCATGGACCTAATGAACTGGGTGTGTCGTACCTTCTTAGACAAGTTCGTCATCGTGTTCATTGACGACATACTTGTCTACTCCAGAAGTGGAGAAAATCACAAACAACACTTGAGGTCAGTGTTGGAAACCCTTAGATCCGAAAAGCTGTACGCGAAATTCTCCAAGTGTGAATTATGGATTCGGAAGGTAAATTTCCTTGGTCAAGTGGTTAGCGAAGAAGGTATACACGTGGACCCTTCCAAGATCAAAGCAATAGAGAATTGGTCGGCACCGAAGACACCCACATAAATTCGTCAATTCTTGGGTCTCGCCGGCTATTATCTGAGATTCATCTAGAATTTTTCCAAAATCGCCAAACCCTTAACCACTCTAACACAGAAAGGTGTACCCTTCTTTTGGAGTGAAAAGCAAGAAACCGCGTTCCAAACGTTAAAGCGAGCCTTGTGCAGCGCACCTGTCCTGTCCTTGCCCGAAGGAACGGAGGACTTTGTTGTTTATTGTGATGCGTCTAATCAGGGCTTAGGCTGTGTGCTTATGCAAAGGGGAAAAGTAATTGCTTATGCCTCGAAACAGTTGAAGGCACACAAGGTCAACTATACCACTCATGATTTGGAACTAGGAGTCGTAGTCTTTGCACTGAAGATCTGGAGACATTATCTCTGTGGAACCAAGTGTACGATTTTCACTGACCATAAGAGCCTGCAACACATCTTCAATCAGAAGGACTTAAACATGAGGCAACGACGATGGGTAGAACTGCTTAGCGATTATGAATGTGAAATCCGCTACGATCCCGGTAAGGCTAATGTGGTGGCAGATGCCCTTAGCCGAAAAGAAAGTTCAAACCGCAAAGTGAAGACACTGATGATGACTATCCATTCTCACTTATCCATGCAAATCCAGGAAGCCCAGTAGGAAGCCCTCAAACCAGAGAATGTGTCAAGTGAAGCCTTGAGGGGAATGGATAAGAAACTTCAGATCAGAGGTGACGGAGTCTACTGTTTCATGGACCGAATTTGGACTCCAAAGTTCGGAGGATTCAGGGAAGTTGTCATGGAGGAAGCACACAAGACCAGATACTCTGTTCACCCGGGTTCGGATAAGATGTACCTGGATCTTAAGAGACAATATTGGTGGCCAAACATGAAAGCCGAGATCGCTACTTTTGTGGGCAAGTGCTTGACTTGCGCCAAGGTAAAAGTTGAGTACCAGAAACCCTCGGGTCTGCTCCAACAACCCGAAATACCTGAATGGAAATGGGAGATGATTACCATGGATTTCATCACCAAGTTACCCAAATCTCCGAGTGGGTGCGATACCATTTGGGTAATTGTTGATCGTTTGACAAAATCTGCTCATTTCATTCCGATCAAAGAATCATTCAAGATGGAAAGACTCGCACGTATCTACATCCAAGAGGTAGTCCGACTGCACGGTGTGCCTGCGTCCATTATCTCCGACCGAGATTGCAAGTTTACCTCAAGGTTTTGGCAGTCCCTTCAGAAAGCTCTTGGAACTAGGCTAGATATGAGCACGGCTTATCATCGCCAGATAGATGGACAGGGTGAGAGAACTATCCAAACCCTGGAAGACATGCTTAGAGCATGCATCATTGATTTCAGAAAGTCATGGAACACACATCTGCCTTTGATAGAGTTCTCGTATAACAACAATTACCACACCAGTATCAAGGCTGCTCCATTCGAGGCCCTCTACGGTTGCAAGTGCAGATCCCCTCTGTGCTGGGCCAAGGTAGGGGACACGCAACTAGCCAAGAGTCGATTCCCTAACAGTGCTCTCACTGGTCCTGAAATTATCCGCGAAACTACCGAAAAGATCATCCAAATCCGGGAATGATTGAAAGCTTCACGAGATAGACAGAAGAGTTACGCTGATATACGACGGAAACCTCTGGAGTTCCAAGTTGGAGACCGTGTTTTGTTGAAAGTCTCGCCTTGGAAAGGCATGGTACGCTTTGGAAAACATGGGAAACTTAACTCGAGGTACATTGGACCTTTCGAGATCCTCGCCAGGATCGGTCCTGTAGCCTGTAAACTCCAATTACCTCAAGAGCTTAGTAACATCCACCTCGTCTTTCACATCTCAAACCTTAAAAAGTGTTTATCCGATGAAACCCTCGTGATCCCTTTGGACGAAATCGAGATCAACGAAAAACTAGACTTTGTGGAGGATCCAGTCGAAATCATGGATCGAGAGATCAAACATACGAAGCAAAGACGCATCCCGATAGTGAAGGTTCGCTGGAATGCCAAGCAGGGACCGAAATTCACTTGGGAGTGCGAAGACTCGATGACACAGAAGTATCCGCATCTCTTTTCAATTTCATGATTTGTATCTTAATCTTGAATTTCGGGACGAAATTCCCTCTAACGGGGGGATAATATGACAACCCGAAATTCTTTCCGACATTGTAACCCGTTTCCGTAAATAAAGCCATTACGTTCCAATTTTTTCCATTATCTTTGTTTTAAATTAATTTCATGCGACTTCTATTTAGGTTTTAAAAGTGCCGGGAATACATTTTAAAACATTAAAATATTTTCTATTTTCATTTGGAAAATATTTAGTTTCATCTAAGTCGTAATTACGGTAGCTTAATCGGGTACGACCAAAAGCCCCGTTTTACGTCAGTATCGGGTAGAATTCCACCGGGTCTCAAACCCAACCCCTATATAAAGGTTGAGTGGACAACTTTTGAATACTTTTGCCCACCTTATAACTTTCTCTCACTACTCTCTCTCTAAAACTCGAAATTGAGCCAAAAATCCCCCTTTCAAGCTTCATTTTGGTAAGAAATCTATCCTAGCATGTTTCTAAGCTTGTTTATCTTGCAAATTTGTGTTTAAACTACTCAAAACACCCATAAACATGTGTTTACAATTTGGGAACCCTCCCAAAACCGTGAATTCCTCTAAAGAGGGTTTTGAAGCCCTAAAACCCCTCCAAATCACCTCTAGTGCTTAATTAAGAACTTTTGACTTGAATGCATGAGCTTAGGACCCCAAAATCTTACCAATTGATGTATGGACATGATTTTACGGCCCAAGAACATGCTTGGACCGTAAACCCTTATTCATGGACCATAAACACCTTTTTAAGGTGTTAAATTGCCCTTAAACACCTCCAAAAGCCTCCATGAACTTCCATGAGTGCATAGAACCTTATAATCCTTCAAGAAATGCACCAAAACATATTCAAATGGAACAAACTTGAGTTTACAGCCCAAGAACATTCTTGGACCGTAAACACATCTCCTTAGACCATAAACTCCTCCAATGGGTGTTAAAGTGCCTTTAACACCTTGTATGGCTTGGAATTGGACCTAAAACTTTATATGCTTAGCCTACAACCACAAAAACACATGAATCATGGAAAAACATGAGTTTACGGTTGTAAACTCATGTGTTTAAGGTAGTAAACTCCCAAGAACATTTTCATAGATCGTAAACTACTTTTCCAAGGTCAATTCAAGTCCCAATCACTTCCTAAGCCATGTAATCAACCCTAGAACCTTCCCATGTGCATTGTAATTGACCTAGGACCATTAAAACATGGCTCATAAGAGTTTACGGCCATAAACTCATAGTTTACTGCCATAAACTCCTCAAATGGTCCTTAGGATGTTCAAATCTCATTCAAATGCATTGAAACCAAGCCTAGCATCACCCCTCATGAGTTATAAGGCTATTTAGCAACCAAGATCACCCCCACCATGAGTTTACGGCCGTAAACTCATGGGGAGTGCATCATTTGGACCGTAAACTCCTAAAGGAGTTTACTCTTGAAGAGTAAACTCCATATCCAAGCCATACTCATCCATAGATGCTACACGGGTCACTCCAAACACTTGGATTGAAGTGTTTTCGCGTCTAGAAGTGTTTACTGTTATCTAATTAGTGGTTTGCAGTCTAATTAGATACAATTGTGTATCATTTCATATTACATAGGAACCTCATGTGTTATCAAGCCCCGAACCGACACTTAGCATCCAAACCGGTACGTTTTCTCGTCTAGTGAGTTCATACCCCTACCCTTTTTCAGTGTTTTTCAATGTTTTCATGGGGAGAATACAAGCAAACGTACACGAATATCTTGTACTTAAACTACTTATTACATTTAAAATGTTTGATATTCACATGCTTTTAACATTGAAAAACCGTATTAACCAAACATTAAACCTGTACAATCAGTATTTAAACTATTTGTGAAACTCTTTATAAACTGTTATGTTTTATAGTTCACAAATGATTAGTTCCATATCATTATTGTTAAAAGCAACATATTGGTATGTTTAATTTGCCCTCGGTAACACTCCACAGAGATACGCGAGTGGAGGATTCACTGTTTGTAACAGATTTTTCTATGTTATTACTAGTAAATTTGTTATTCCTATAAATTTGAGACACGTCCTCGGAAACACTCCACAGAGATACGCGAGTGGAGGACCGCCCCTGTAACCAGAATCTCTTAGATAGGGAGTGTGACTTAAGTGTATAGATCTATACGAGGCTGACTACCCCACACCTGGCTGCTAGCTACAGCCGAACCGAAAGGTTCAAGGGTGACGAAAGTCATAAAGTGATGTGGACTACTTATTGCCATATCTAGTCTATCGTATGGTTATGGAACTCGCAATTTGGATAACAGAAATTTACTTGTTATTAATAATGGGTTAGTAACTAGTTTACTTTATACTTATTAGTTTTTATATACATGATAAAACTAATACACTTCACAAGGATAACTAGGTTTTCAGAATACATCTTTTACATTACATTTCAGTTTGGTAACCAACTCTTAGGAAAATATGGGATTTTCCTCGGATAATAGTTGTTCATAACCAGATTTGTGTAAAAAAAACAGATAACCAAACTTTACATATAAGAAAATATGGGATTTTCTTGGATTTGTAACTTTTTCAGAAACCGAGAGGAAACTTGTTCATTTTCTAGAAAACAAAACCGCTTATGAACTCACTAGCTTTATGCTGATTTTCAAACTGCTTGTATTCTTAGTTTCGCATTAGACAGGTACCCAACGATCCTTTTGGCGAAGACAGAGTACGTAGAAGACACGTCTTTACTTTTGTTCATATATATATATATATATATATATATATATATATATATATATATAACACCTGTAACACTTGGTTTTCAAACAATTTTAAATTTCATATGTAATGTAATGGTTGTTTACTTTCCTTACTATGTACATTGGTTATGATACTCAACATGAAGTCACCTCCGCCCCAGAACGTTTCCGCCTTCGGTTTCGGGGTGTGACAGCCACTCCCTTTGAAGTCCTTAAAGGATAGTGTGCGTGGTCCTGACTGGCTGGTCGCCATGTCACTCCAGAACGCCCTGAGGTGATCCTCCATCAGCTCAATGACCCCCTCCTTGGTCGACCCGAAGATAACTGAAATCGCATCAAGGATCCCCCTCATGATCTCGGACGCGATGAACTCGCGTAACCCATCATCCACATGCTCGGCTCCTGCCCCCGAGCCCGATCCTGACACAGATCCTGAACCTCCTGCTCAATGTCGCGTGACCACCATTCAGAAACAATAAACATACGAGTGTCAGGGTTACATATACTTTCTGGAGGTCACACACACTTCCAAGCTTCCCGGTTTCATCCAGGCCCTCCTTGGTTCGAATACGGATCCTCTGCTTTCAGTAGTACGAGCCCATACTACCTTCCACATCTATCCTTACTTTCCTCAAGATTTGCTTCGACTTCACTAAGTCCCTTTTTACCGATACCCTTTCCAATGAATTAACGCATTTAGTAAACATTTTACCAAAGCTTTGTCAATAAAACATTCCATTACAAAATCATAATGTTGTATTTCGAACCATAACATCATAAGTATTGAAAATCAGAGTACAGTCCCAAAAACTTCTTGCGGAAACATGTGTGTGTGTGTGTGATGCGCTGCTACACCACCGACTCCTTCCCCTTCGACGAAGAGGTGCCTGAAACCAAATCCAAAACTGTAAGCACAAAGCTTAGTGAGTTCCCCCATCATACCACATACCATACAATATCGTCGGTATCTTTCAACCGGTAACCTTCATCGGTATCTTTCAACCGGTAACCATAATCGGTATGTTTCAACCAGTAATCAACATCGGTATCTTTCAACCGGTAACTGGGGACTATTTGACCCCTACCACTAGCATACAATCAACAGATAGAAGCATACAGTTAGGCATATCTGAGTACTGACCTACCCTTGAGTCCTAAGGACCACTGTTAGGGAAACTAATCCCTACCATACATATAACATAAACCCAGATAAACCTCAGAACCAATACATAACCAGACCAAGATAATTATCACAAAGACCATTATCTTCTAAATACCCCTTTTTGGTGGGCCGACATTGTAGCCTTAGACCGACCCTACTAGAAGGTAACTCACCTCAATGTCGTGCAATGTCTGAACTAGCCTTGGGGCACAAGTCGACTCCCTACGACTTCTCGATTTCTACATGACAACCTTCAAGTCAATACACATCACATACAACCCTAAACAAGGTCAGTCCAAGTTCATTCAAAGTCAACATTGGTCAAAGTCAACATTTAGTTGACCTGACTCGCCGAGTTGGCCTACCAACTCATCGAGTCCATGCTTCTCTAATCCTACACAAAACCCCGGCTCCACTCGTCGAGTCTAGCAAAACTCGACGGGTTCTCCTTCAATCATAACATCGGGACCATCTTCTTCCGACTCGCCGAGTTCCTTCTTGAACTCGCCGAGTTCATCTTCAACTTAAGAACTTGTCCAGTCTATGACTCGCCGACTTGTATGAACAACTCGTCGAGTCCATCTTCAAAGATTGGGAGATTGCTATGGACTCGCCGAGTCCACTCATACCACTCGCCGAGTCCCATGACTTCCAGGTCCCTTTTCGCGTCTAAACCCACAAGGGACTTCCTTGCTTACACTTACCCATTCACAGAAAAGGGGCGTTTGGTGCACAATGGTCACCGACTCGTCGAGTGCCAAGAGCAACTCGCCGAGTCCAACCTTGACCAACTCCATATAGTCGATTTAAATGAGGCCTAACACACCAAAACCATAGATCTGGCCTCCTGATGTCCATTTTATACATAAAATTCCAAACTTGATGCACATGCATGGGGTTTTTAGCTCAAAAATGCATATAAAGTGTCCTACAATGTGCATGGGGATCTCATGGACCTAAAGTTGGCACCTTTGTGCCATGAGACCCTTCTTAAGGCCCATATCTGAAGGCTAGAGTCCACATAACACGCTTCAAATCCAAAAATGGCTTGATAGCCCTAAATGCACCCAAGATTTACAATCTAAAGATGAACAACCAAATGGAGGACCAAAGCAGGGGCATTTTACCTTGATTAAGCTAAAGATGGAATGAGATTTCTGGATCCACAAGCCCCAAGTCGAATACTCAAGGTCCTCTTCTTCCTTCCAAGCTTCACAAGTCAACAAAAGCACCAAAATGGCCTTAACACACACGAACGGATAGGGTTTCGGTATGCAGCTCTAGGGGACTGTTAGGGACAAGGGAGGTTGAGTTAAGGCATTTATATAGGGTGCAAACCCTCATATTAGAGTGTTTGTCCAGACAGCACGGACTCGTTGAGTCTGGTCTCTGACTCGCCGAGTCAGCCACTTAACTCCCATGTCCAAGCCGTTTCTACTCGACGAGTTGGGCCACCAACTCCCCGAGTTCCAGGCTAAAATGCCAAATACATAATTAAAAAAATACGTACCAGGAACTAGGTGTTACACCTTCCCTTCAAGAAACATTTGCTCGTGTTCTTTGAAATGAGAATATTCTGTCTCCACAACCTTCTGATCATATTGATGCTTTGGTTAGTCGAGGAGGATTTCATGGTGGCTCCCGAGAAGGATCTCGTGGGGGTCACAGAGGGGGTTCTAGAGGTGGTCATAGTGACCGAACTATAGAATCACGAGTTGCTATCTCAACTTCTGATGACGTTGAGTGTTATTATTGTCATGATTTTGGTCACACCAAACGCACTTGTAAGAAGCTCTTGTCTAGAAATCAGAAAAGCTCATCTGCACATGTTGCTTCTACATCAGACAACACTATTACCATACCCACAGAAGAATATGCACGCCTTTTAAAGACTGAGAATTCCACTGGTCCAACTGCTGCATTTGCTGAAAAAGGTAACCCTAATACATGCCTATTATCTTCTGCCTCAAAATGGGTCATCGATTCAGGTGCCTCAGATCACATGACAGGTAATCCTACCCTCTTCTCTAGTCCTGATAAATACACATCTTCATCTCATGTCACGATCGCTGATGGGTCTACCCCACATGTTCTTGGTTCTGGCACTACTAAACTTACGCCATTTGTTTCCTTATCCTCTGTATCGAGTCTACCAAATTTCTAGTTCAATTTGTTATCAGTCAGCAAAATTACCCGTGCCTTAAAGTGTTGTGTCTCATTCTTTCCTAATTATTGTGTCTTTCAGGATCTGTCGACGAAGAAGATTATTGGTAGAGGACGGGAATCTGATGGCCTATACATATTCGAACATCCAACACCTTACTCTTTGGCGTCATCCACTTCATCCCCATTTGAAGTTCATTGTCAATCAGGTCATCCATCTCTGCAGAATCTAAAGAAGTTGTGTCCTGAGTTTTCTTATTTAACGTGTTTACAGTGTGAGTCTTATCAGTTTGCTAAACACCAACGTATTCATTTAAGTCCAAGAGTCAATAAGCGGGTTTCATACCCATTTGAGTTAGTCCATTCTGATGTTTGGGGACCATGCACTGTTACTTAAAAACTTGGGTTTAAATATTTTGTTACGTTTATTGATGATTATTCAAGTATTACCTGGCTTTATTTTATGAAAAATCGATCTGAAGTGTTTACACATTTTTGTTCATTCTATGCTGAGATTAAAACACAATTTAAAACCGCCATCCAAACTCTTCGTAGTGATAACGCAAAAGAATATTTGTCTCAAACATTTCAGTATTACATGCTTCAAAATGGTATTCTTCAAGAGTGTTCCTGTGTTGACAGACCAGCCCAAAATGGGGTCGCAGAATGAAAAAATCGTCATCTTTTAGAGGTGGCTCGGGCTCTTCTATTTTACATGTCTGTTCTAAAACTTATTGGGTTGATGCACTTTCTATTTCTTGTTTTCTCATTAATAGAATGCCTTCTGTTGTCTTGGATGGTATAAGTCCACTCTCGGTTCTATTTCCTACAAAGTTAATGTTTCCTATCGAACCAAAGATCTTTGGTAGTACGTGTTTTGTTCGTGATACCTGAACACACCTAACCAAGTTGGATCCGAAGTCCTTGAAATATGTCTTCCTTGTTTACTCTATACTTCAGAAAGCCTACAAGTGTTTCTCTCCTACACTAAATCGGTACATTGTATCTCGAGATGTTACATTTCATGAAGATATACCCTTCTTTCCTATGACCAATTGTTCCAACCCAAGAGTGTCTGATGATCTGTTGGTATATACCATACCTGCTCCTGAGTCTCCAAGCCCATGTAACTCCACACAACGTGAAGAGCATATTAAGCCACCAATTATTCACGTATATAGACGCCAACGACCTACATCAAATCCCAATCCAATACCATCTTCTTCTGCAGATCCAAGTATTGATGAGACTCCTGCTATGAGCAATTCATCACCTTGCGATACACTGGAACCTGATCTTGATGTTCCTATTGCCCTAAGGAAAGGTAAGCATTCATGTACGTACCCTATAGCCTATTTTGTATCCTATGGTAAATTGTCTGCAGCTTCACGCTCTATGATCTCTACACTTGATACTATACATGTTCCTAAAATGGTTGGTGAAGCCTTGAATCATTCTGGATGGCGGGATGCTATGATTGATGAGATCAATGCTCTTGATCATAATAATACATGGGAGTTGGTAGAATTACCTGTAGGTAAACAGGCGATCGGTTGTAAATGGGTATTCACGGTGAAAGTCAACCCGGATGGATCTATGGCTCGTCTTAAGGCACGGTTGGTTGCTAAAGGATATGCTCAAACTTATGGGGTTGACTCAGATACATTCTCTCTTGTGGCTAAGGTATCCTCCATCCGCTTGTTTATTTCATTAGCTGCTACTTATGACTGGGCCCTTCACCAACTGGATGTGAAGAATGCCTTCCTACATGGTGATTTACATGAGGAGGTTTAAATGGAGCAATCACCTGGGTTTGTTGCTCAGGGGGAGTATGGCAGGGTTTCTAAGTTGCATAAATCATTATATGGTTTAAAGCAATCCCCTAGGGCTTGTTTTGGACGGTTTAATGCTGTGGTAACAGAGTTTGGCTTACGAAGAAGCTCTTATGATCATTCTGTGGTCTTTGCTTCATCTTCTTCTGGATGCATTCTACTAGTGGTGTATGTTGATGATATTGTGATTACTGGGAGTGATGGAACTAGAATCAAGAAAGTGAAAGATTTTCTTGCATCTCGATTTCAAACCAAGGACCTAGGTTCTTTAAAATACTTTTTGGAAATTGAGGTCTCTCGTACTCGAAAAGGGATCTGTTTGTCTCAATGAAAATATTGCTTGGATATTCTGAGAGATTCTGGGATGATTGAAACAAAGCCTTGTAAGTCCCTAATGGTTCCAAATATGAAATTGAAAGCAGACGATGGGAAAACTTAACTATTTGATGATTACACGTGTAGACATTGCTTTTCCAGTGAGTTTTGTAAGTCAGTTTATGTTGTCATCTCGAACTTCTCGTTGGGATGCGGTTACTCATATTCTAAAGTATCTAAATGATGCTCCTGGTCATGGCATCCTATATGAAAATCATGGTCGTCATGTCGTTGAAGGGTTCACAGATGCTGATTACAATGGAGATCCTACAACCAGGCGGTCTACCACAGGTTATTGTGTATATGTCGGAGGGAACCTAGTTTCGTGGAAAAGTAAAAAGAAAAATGTTGTTTCACAATCAAGTGTCGAATCTGAATACAGGGCTATGGCTCAGACTACATGTGAGCTGATATGGGTACGGAATTTGTTAGGTGAAATTGGGTTTGCTCAATCAAAACCAATGAACCTGTATTGTGATAATGAGGCGGCTATCCATATTGCAAACAATACCGTGTTTCACGAAAGGACTAAACATATCGAAGTAGATTGTCATTTCACTCGTGAAAAGCTAGAAGATGGAACCATCTCTACTCCACATGTTCGAATAGGAAGCCAACTAGCTGATGTCTTTACCAAAGCATTATGTGGTTTGCGGATATCTGCAATTTGTAACAAGCTGGGAATGTATAACATTTATGATCCAGCTTGAGGGGGAGTATTGGAATGTAAATATTGTACATATGTATTAACCTAGTTTTAGCCCATGGGCCCGTAGGGTTTCATATGTCTAGGGATCCTGCCTCTTTATATACCCTGACATCTTCTTGTAATATGTGTACAATTAACAAGGTTATTTTCACCCTAAATCTATTTTCTAGTTTACAATGGACTATAGTAGAAGTTTTATTATTCGGAATACATAAAAAAACCAAAAAAAAAAAAAAATACAAATAGCAATGTACATTCAGTTTTTTGTTTTCAAATTAAGGGTATTATAGTCTTTTCCACAGTAAATTAAGTTGATAATGAGGTCACATTATCGTTTAAAAATTTGTATAACAGTTGTGAGTTTTAGAAAGTATAGTTATATATAAGATATGTATAAAGCATTAAAAGTAAAATAATATAATGAGAAAAAAATCGAAAACTATATCATAGATTATAGCAGAAGTTTTATTATTCATAATACATAAATTAAAAAAACAAATAGCAATGTACATTCAATTTATTGTTTTTGATACTATAATTATACAGAAACAACAATGAATGGGAAACAGTCAAATACCTACCGATAATAGGTAAAGTGTATTGTTGCTATGAATCGAAATGAAGGCGATGGAAATAGTAAAATAGTAAAATACATATAGAAGCATAAATTATATACCATAGAAAGTGAGAATGGATATACGTAACAAACCTAAACTTGGTTGATTATGCAGTCCACAAAAAAGGAGATTGGTATACCCTGAATTCAGGACAAACAAATTATAAACACACACACACACAGACACTAAAAAAACAATGAGTATAAGAACGATATATGAAGAACACAAAGAAAACAATGTAGTATCCCTTACCAGACGATGAATATTCGATTTATTCGTATTGAAAGAGGAACGTAAAGAGGAATGTAGTTGTTTCTGTATATACAAATATTTAAATTTAAATTAGGACGACTTTGCATGATTTTTTGGGATTGTTATTCGATTGACTGATTATTTGGGATTGAGATAAAGATTAGCACATATTTTCTTCCTAATTTGTTGCAGATTTATATGGTATAAATGATATTGATAATAATTGATAATTAAAATTTTAAATTTCTAACTTGCATTATTTGTCCGAATTTGCAGTATGTTTGGAACGGAAGGGCAAAGTGGGAAATTCAGTTAAGACTATTGAGTGGGAAAATGAAAGGAGCTGGACGCAAGGGAGTGACACATGGCGGTAATGCTACTGTTTTATTAGGAGAGTAGAAGTAGATTTAATGATCTCCTGCTTTTGTTCTCCCGTTTATCATTCTTTCAAGAAACCTTCGATTGAGTCTCACAAATTCACCAGTGGCTTGTAACCGATTCACCGCCTCAAAACGTCAGATATCTTGATCAGGCACGTCCCAGAGGGTGGGCGATAGGGGTGACCGTCCAAGGCTCATCTTTTAAAGGGGTCCAAATTTTTTATGGAAAGTTTTATATTTAGAAGATAGTACAAATAATTTTTTTTACAATTATTGAGTTACTATAAAAAACTTGATGAAATTTGTGTATTTAAAGGCCTATTTTTTTTTCTCTCCCGCCAAAATATGTTTGAAACGGTGATAACTCTGCCTTCTTTTTTTCTTCCACCTCCACTATTCCGGTTCTTCTCCAATTAACGGTGTAGATGAGGATTCCCATCAGTCGACGTAGATTCAGTCCAGGTTAGATCAATTGGTCTTTTATCAGATTCCTCTTTTGCGTCTATTGATGCCGATTCTGTTTCCGTTTTCTTGATGGGTTTCACACCGTCTTTTTCTATGAAGCTTTCATTCTTCATCTTCTTCTCTGAAGCTTTCTTGAAATGTATTGCAAATCTGCCACTCACACACACGCAATTGAATATTTTGGAGATCGGAGTGGAGGCCCGATTATCAGCATACCAGTCGAGTTTACCCATAGGGACACCACCAACACAGGAAGCAAGAATCAATGACAGATAATGACACCTTCACAGCTAAATGGAGGTGCATCCATCTCTTTCTCCCTCTACACTCTCTATCATCTCTGATATAAATTGTTATCATCACCAACAGAAATCACCGGTATGTCGAGGGTTTGAAGCGACGACTGTTGCAAGGTGTTGTTTTTCTTTGTTATTCCATCAGCACGCCACTAACCTCCACTTGCTATTTTGTTTTAATTACGAATTGAGGTACATATCAGAATCTTGCTCTAAAACCTTAGGGCTTTTGCATTTCTACCTTTTCAATTTTTTCTTTGTTGATTTTATTTTGTGTGTGTATTGTACATATTTGGAAATTTTTAAGTCATTGTGGAAACCATAGCTGCTATGTCGCTTATCACACAATCCTTACTCCTCCCTCTTCCCTAAATTTTAAACCCCCAAAAATGAACATAGAAATAAGATTCTCGCTACTCTTTGAAAGTTCAAATTTGGAACTTTGGTTTAATTGATGCTTTCTTGAATGGCTTCATACGGTGATAAGCTTCAATTAGGAAAGCTTTAAGGAGTTGGAGATGAGCTCATTATTTTGAATGAAAACCTAGATAAATGGTTGTTTTCTACTGGTGTTGTTTTTATAAAGTAGATTGATGTGATTTACAAAATTGTGACTTTGTTTATCTGTTGTTAGGCTGAAGGGAGTGGTAGCATTTGATAGCATGTGCTAAAACATTGCTACGTCATATTTTTTTGGACACTAAGCATAATATGATGATATGGAGTGGTGATGTGTTTAAAAAGTATTTTTTTCTTTAATCACATAAATGTTTATTTAAATATTTAAATAACATAAACTTTAAAATAAAATACTAGTTGCTAAGCTGGAAGTACAAATATATAAAGCTGGAATAATCAAAAAGTGAGATGGGACCACCTTTCTTCCTCAACATGTTCTCTTTCTTCTCGTCAAGGGTATAGCGCACCAGATTTAGCAAATGAGCTTGGCGACCTGTTAGGGTGTAGTAGCGAGGATGCCACATAAGCTTAGCCATGGTTGTGGCGAGGCCACTCCCTTAAGCCTTAGAGTTTTTTCAGCGTATGCTTACATATTGTATGTCATTCACATTCACTATAATTACATTCTCACATAACATGTTATATCTCAACTATGAAGAAGTAACTTCTCGATCTGCTTTATCTAAAATATGTTTTACATCACCTCTGTTACTATTTTGTTGCTTATTGTTTGGTTTCCCCCTGTTATAAGATATCTATGTCTAAAATGACATTGAAGAGTAAACAACTATGATGGGGTCCGTCAGCCATGGCCACTACTCAGTTATTTATTATTTGTTATTAAAACAACTTCAGTAATATAAATAAAAACCGTGATTATATTTTAATTACTTTACTCTAATTTTAAAAAAATCCATTGAAAGTTTTGGCCACATAATTACTTCTATCCATATCGCGATTTATATAAAGGATGTAGAAACACTGTCCACGACATGGAAAATGAGAAAACAGCCCTATAAATATATTTGAAGGGGCAGCCGTTTGTGGTTGCCAAATCTCTTCTCTCTCACCCGTATTACATCGATTTACGTGCAAATAAGTACCCCCGAAGCCTTGATATCATCCCGAGACCCAAAGTAAGTCCCACCGCTCCAAAGATCCCGAGAAGAAAAGAGTTTCTGAACCGAAGCTCTGTCCGCGAGAAACCCTGTGTGTGAAGATTTCCTGGTTTCACCGAAGAGTTACTACTTGGAGAGCCGTAGTGCTGTCCGATAATCGTATTATCAAGTTAATATATAGTCACTTTCATCTTACGCATAGATATGAAGTATTTTATATAATACGTGCTATGTGTATACATATTGTTGTTTATATGTGTGAGTGTATAGTCCCTTTCATAAACATGATTTTAATACAAGTATCGGTTGAATGTATTACATCTATGTTATGTGTGAGTGTGTAGTTACTTTCTTCTAACACATAAATATGAAGTATTTGCTATGAATACGTGTTATGTGTTTATATATTGTTATTTATTTGAGATGAGTGTGGTATGGATGTTTTATATAGTTTTTAAATGAGTTAAACTGTATATGTATTTATATCTACAAATATGTTGGGTAAAACATGAGTAGATGATATAGTTGGTGTGTTATGAAAGATGGTATGAGTGAACCTTGGCAACTATTGTCTTAGTGTCTAACAAAGAACCCTGACAGCTATTATCTTAGTGCCTAACAAAGAACCCTGGTAGCTATTGTCTTAGTACCATATAGATGAACCTTAGTAGCTATGGATTTAGTATCGTATAGATAAACCTTGGTGACTATGAAGTTAGCGCATATTGTATAAACCTTGGTGACTATGGAGTTAGCGCCTATTATACAAAACTTGGTGAGTATGGAGTTAGCGCCTATTGTATAAACCTTGGTGATTATGGAGTTAGCGCCTATTGTATAAACCTTGGTGACTATGGAGTTAGCGCATATTGTATAAACCTTGGTCACTATGGAGTTAGCGCCTATTGTATAAACCTTGGTGACTATGGAGTTAGCGCCTATTGTATAAACCTTGGTGACTATGGAGTTAGAGCTTGTTAAGTGAACCTTGGTGACTATGGAGTTAGCGCCTGATAGCTATAGATTTAGTACCTGAGAGATAAATGTTGGTAACTATGGACTTAGTACTTGATAGATAAACTTTGGCAGCAATGGACTTCGTACCAATCCCTTAGGTTACTTCTTAGGAATGAATGAATGAAGGATAGTTGATTCTTAGGGTAAAACCTTAAGAGTAAAGAAGATAATGAGGATGGGTAATTGGGTTGATTGTTTGATAATTGAATATAATAATTATATTATTGTGGGTTAAAAACCCTATATGCTGACCAGGCTCCCAAGCCTGACCCACTCAGTTTTCTTTGTATCACAGGTATCAATACGCATATATATTTCACTGAGAGATTAAAGGAGATGTAAATCATTAGTGTAAATAAATGTAAGTTCTGTTTATGCTTATGTGTCTGTATCGGAACATGACATCCCGAGATTTTGTTATATAATGAAAATACATTCTCTTTGAGAAACGTTTTGATAAATTCTTATCATATTTTGTTTTGGGAACAAATTCTGCAACAATTTTCTTTAAACGATTACTCTGATTTTAAAAACAAAGCGTAAACAAATCGGTCTTTTCTAGCCGTGAAATTGGGGATGTCACACATAAGGTTTGTTGGGTCAATATTATGGTTTATACTTTGCTTTTCTAGGAAATTGTATTTTTATGTAATATCTTATGTGTTTACGGTTAGGTTTATGGCCAAGGGGGTGTTTACGGCCCATATTCTCATGTATATATATAGCGGTGAGGGGTGTGAGGAAATGCATGATGAACACTAGAGGAGCTTAAGTGTGCGGATTTAAAGGTGTTCTAGAGAGAAAGAAAAGAGAGTGTGTGTTAGTGTGTGTGAATCTTGTATCCGAATCTTCATTCATATCAATACATACAAGATTCATCATCTTCTTCTTCTCCTTCTCTTCTTATTGTGATATGCCATCATCCGTTTGATTGGGATTCCGCACCATCAAACGGATCTGATTGATACACAGGCATATTTGGGGACTTACAATTGGTATCAGAGCTTGGTTGTATCAATCATTTTTTTCAGATCTGGAGCTTATTTGATCTTATTTTGAAGAGATTTTTGCGTTTTTGGATAGATCTCGCAAAAAATAAGGGGGGTTTGTTCTTCGCGTTTTTCCTAAAAATGAGTTTTTGATCGAGTTTTGGAGCAAAAATGGTGAAAAAACGCTGTTTTTCGTCAAGAACAACGATTTCTGAAGAGTTTACGGTCTTTGAAGGAGAGTTTACGGTCTTTGAAGGGTTTACGGTCCGGAGTTTACGGCCGAAAACGTGTTCACGGTCGCCAAAGTTTACGGCTGGAAACGAGTTCACAGTCGCCGGAGTTTGCGGTCGCCGAACTTTGCGGCCTCGGCTCGGTCAGCAGCGGTTTCCGGTTCGGAAGTCTTCTCGGTCAGCAACTTCGCTCATGCGCCTCGTCCTCGCTTTGTAGCTTTCCTCGCAAACAGCAGCTTCGCAATAAAAAACGGAAATGAAATTGGGGGGTGCCGGGGATCAAACCCGGGACCTCTGGCTGAATAACCAAGCGCCTTGCAATCTGAACTAAGCTGCAAGGTGTTAAACATTTCGCTCCTATTAAACATATAACTTCGCACCAGCAGCGCACATCTTTAAAAAAAAAAAGGAAGGAAGAGGAATTTGGAGTTCCCTGGAATCGAACTCGCGACCCTCAACTTATTAGCCAGCGCCTCTTCCATCTGATCTATCTTGTTGGATGCTCTTTAACTCCCAGATTTATTTCAAAACGACTCTCTTTCGCACCCAATTTCGCATTTTTGACAATTTCAACCCAAAAATCAATATCTTTTTATTTTAAAATCCATTTTCTTCCAAAATTTTTAGTTTTTATTTTTTTATTTTTATTTTTATTTTCATCTTTTGACTATAACTTTTCTAGTTTGACCTTTGACTTTAAATTTTGACTTTTTCATTTAACTTTCAAATTTTCAAATTTAGCTTTTCGGTTTGACTTTTAAGTTTGACTTTTGAGTTTGATTTTTTAAATTTGACTTTTAAGATTGACTTTTAAGGTTTATAGTCAAAGGACATTTTTTAAATTTAATGTTTGACTTTTAAGTTCGATTTTGGCTTCTAGTTGTGTTTTTTAATAGTTTTTGAAGTTTACGAGGGAATTGAAGACATGAAAGAGAATTGTCAGGATATGTTAAGACAAAATTTCAACATATTCGATTATATCCCTGGAAAAACCTGGAAGCTCAGCTGCAGCGATTTACCACACTCACTACTGAGATGAATATAGCTGGGATCTTCTTAACCAAATCTGAGATAAACAAAAAGCTGCTAAATGCACTTCCGAAATCGTGGGATATGGACGTGGCTGACATCAAGAAGACAAAAGATCTCAATTGTCTTAGTCTGGTTGATATAATTGAAGAACTTGACGCTTTGAATTGTTGAAAAACAATGAGTTCCGCAAACCTTCCGGTCAATGAAGTGTCATGTTCTCATTCATGTGAAGTTTCATGTTCTCAATCATGTGAAGATACGATTAAATTTCTTTGGGAACAAATTGATTTATTAAAAAGGGAAGTTGAGGACCTGAGATATGAAGGATATCAACTCAGGAAAGGACAGAAACCCCTGAAGGTCCAGTTAGAATAAAAAACAAAGGATTTTAAGAGAATTCAGACAGAATACGGTGAAAAATGTGAACTTTATGACTGTACTAAGAGACAACTTGATGTTGTAACCAAAGAACTTGACGCTTTGAAAATTATGTGTGGAAAAACAGATGTTAGTTTCAAAAATTATACTGCGTCAAGTAAGACAGTCGAGTCCTTATTTGAAACCCAATTTAAATTCAAAGATAATCAAAACAAGGGTCTAGGGTATGATAGTGTTCCTCCACCTTTCAATCATAACTACACATCCATCCCTATGACACAGGAAGAGATTGACAAGGAGACACATCTTTGATATGGCAAACCAGCTGGATTTGTGTCAGGAGGTATTCAAGTTGAAAATACTAAAGCTTCTACTTTATGTGTAGGTAAAGTAGCAGAGGATGAGAACATGGAGAACACCATTGAACAAACCAACATCTCCTTGAACTCTGAATCTGTTGCTTCGAACTCAACTGCTTCTGATCAACCTGCCGTTGAGAAATACATGCCACCAATTCCAACGCACCAGAGTTCTTGTTGCAATTGTGCTTGTGGGAACAATAAGAAACAAGGAAAAGATACGCCACCAGGGGCAGGAAGAAACAACTTCATAGTGAAGAAAAAGACATGTTTTCACTGTGGAACAGCTGGACATATTGCCAAAAATTATCCAAATCATGCATACGTTCCCTACTATGCACAAGGCTGGCAGAACGCGCCAAGAGGGAGATACTTCAAAAGAAACCCCTCGAGATCACGATCAGACATTGACGACTGGAATGCCAAGAAGGCCAAGAATTCAACTCCTAAGACCAAGAATCAAATTCCGAAGGCCAAGAATCAAACTCTGAAGGCCAAGAATTCAACTCCCAAGGCCAAGAATCAAACTCCAAAGGCCAAGAATCCGAATCCCAAGGGCAAGAAGGGAATGTCGGCCAAGAATTCCAATCCAAGAGATGCTCCCGTGAAGCCAAAATCAAAGTCATCTCAATGGCCGACATCAAGTTCAAAAGCAAGTACCGAGCCACCCATCAGATCGAAAAAGAAATGGGTTAAACCCAACTACAAATGGGTTCCAAAGGCTCACTCTCCCAAATTCCTAATGCTTCTAACGTTTCTACATCTTTTGTTTGTGATAAACAGGATATGTCTTGGGAGAAATTACCGTGCAAGGATGAAAAAGGTCAACCCAGTTTCAAAATGGATTGGGTTCCAAAGACCAACTAATCCCGCTCTGTGTCGGAGTAGCTATGGAGTCATATCATCAGACTTCGGTTTGTTGATAGTGGTTGTTCCTGGCACTTGATAGGAGACATTTCTCAACTGTACAACACTCAGAACATTGTTTGGGAGAATGTGTCCTTTGCAGGAAGGGAAGAAAAGAAGATATCACAAACGGGGTTAGTGCTTAATGACATGAAGAATTTTCGGATTTGTTCTGAGTTTACGCGTGCTGTTCTCAGAACTTCTGGATGCAAATTCAATCGTTGACTTACGGTTTGAGTTTTCTTCTCTATACTCCTGAGTTTTTTTAAGCTGATTCGCTTTAAAGACAATTTTTTTAGGATAGTTTAAATTTGCGCATTAACTTTCGTTTCTCTTCTATGCACAAATTTAGGGGGAGAAATAAAAATAAAACAAAAAAATTAGAAAATTAAAAAAAAATTTGTTTGTTATGAAATGTGCTTGAGGGAGATGTTTTGGGAAGTGATATTATCAAGTGATAACAGGCAACCTGAGTCTGCATAACGTACCCAAAGATGAAGGGTCTTTGCTCTGGTTTGATGCATCGGTAGGCATGAAATATTCTAAATGGACTTGAATAGGCAGAGTTGAACATAGGAAATTTATAGACTTGACAAATATTGACCTAGTTAGATACGTTCAACCTGACAATACGATGCTCGGATAGGTTGAGTAGGGAGATATATATGGGAATCCACTCGTCACATTAAATGAACCTGTACTTGGAACCGTGGTTTAACTTTTCCTCGATGTGCGGATTCTATCCTTAATTTCGGTTGGATGGGGCGACTGGTAAATTCTGATAAATTAGGTCTGTAGAAAATCATTTTCTTTCTTTCTTTCTGTTTGTTAGCCATATGCTGTCTCGTTGGCGTGACTTCCAATCCGACCTGGTACACAACATATGCAACCTTCTACTTCTCAACTCCTCTGAAACAATAAGTAATAGCAATCTGAATCTGTTCTGTCTTTGAATGATTGTCTGCTCACCCGGTGTAAGGAGTACTCTGGAAGTTCTTGATGGCTGGGGCATATCTGGAAGCGGGAAACATGTTCCAGTACAATCAAAATTGAACACTCAAAGATTATCTATAGATCTCGCTGTTCAATTTAGGTGGACAACAATATCCCTGGTTGTCGTCATCTAAATTGTCCTTAAGATATAGTATCGAGGAACTTAGGATCAAATATAATATCTAGGAACTTAAGTTCACCCTGTCTTGTATCAAATAGTATGTCCTAAATAAGTCACAATTTTTCATGTTTAAGTGGACAAGAATACCGGCGATCGACCAGACAAAGACGTGAAGATAGAAGGTACCGACAAGTGGATAAAGGCTGTCTAAAAAACTTTGATCCCAAATCACTCCTAAAGTTAGATATCATTTTTATTTTTGTTAAATTTGTCATAGTTTCTTCTAATTTAAATATTAGGGGAGCATTAAAAATTAAAAATAATGAAAATAAAAAAAATCAGAAAAATTCAAAAATCAAAGAAAAATCAGAAAAATTAAAAATCCAAAAATAGTGTTATTTCTGTTTTATTTCTTGTTCAGAAAAATCCAAAATCCAAAAATATTTTTGTTTCTGTTTTAATTTGTGTGCTAAGTTTTCTTTTAGTTTTGTTTTGTCTTGAAAAGTGATTTCAGGTATAGATAAGACTCATGGAGTTTGTCTTGAAGATTTCTGAGCCAAGGCTTCATTTGTGAACATCGAAGAATTCGCATTCGAAGGAGCAAGAAATGAAGATTATTCTTTCGACATTCAATCTTTAAACCCCAGAAGCAAGGTGAAGCTGAAATTGAAGAATATGTGACGGATTGCATTGAAGCCTCCTCAATCAATCTGCTGCTATCTTAAACCTGCTGAAGTGATCTAGAAGTTCAGTTCTCTCTGATGTTCTCTCTGAAGATTCTCAAGCTGAAAGCGCTATCTTTCAAGAATCAGTTCGTCAAGCCTCCTCACCCAATATGCGTTCAATGCCAAAATTTTGAAGAAATGCCCAACTGCTCAAGAAGAAGTCATTCATTGAAGATAAATGCTAAAGCCAAGCTCTCGATGAAGATTAACAAGAAAAGCCAACTACTTTTAGGGGGAGGTTGTTGGGTCATTTAAGAAAAGAAAAGAAAGCTATTAACCAAGGGGGAGATTGTTGGGTCAATATTATGGTTTATACTTTCCTTTTCTAGGAAATTGTATATATTTATGTAATATATTATGTGTTTATGGTCAGGTTTATGGCCAAGGGGGTGTTTACGGCCGTAAACAGGTTTACGGCCGTAAAACCTGTTTACGGCCCATATTCTCATGTATATATATAGGGGTGAGGGGTGTGAGGAAATGAGTGATGAATACTAGAGGAGCTTAAGTGTGTGCATTTAAAGGTGTTCTAGAGAGAGAGAAAAGAGAGTGTGTGTTAGTGTGTGTGAATCTTATGTCCGGATCTTCATTCATATCAATACATACAAGATTCATCATCTTCTTCTTCTCCTTCTCTTCTTATTGTGATCTGACATCATCCGTTTGATTGGGATTCCGCACCATCAAGCGGATCCGATTGATACACAGGCATATTTGGGGACTTACAAGGTTTATCTCCGATTCATGAAAATGATGGTGAAGAAACGCTTTCACTAAGTAGATTTTATGGAGATAGTAGTTGTGATATTTGCATTCTCAAATTTGATTATGATTACGACTTCCCTCTTCGTAATTTGAATTGTGAGAAATGGAAAAGGTTTTAAACATTTGATACTTATTGCTGTAAGTTCTAAAATTGTTAAGACACACATGTAAGCTATCTAAGGAAAGGTGTATAATTTTGAGAAGCCTAGATAAAGTTTTATCGAACCATCTCGTATCAAAAATCTGAACATTGGTAAGAAAGTCAATAAGTATTGATTCCTAGAAGTCCAGTTGATTTATCGGAGCATAAGTGTTATGATAATAAAGATAATAATTATTATGCTAGTGGAAGCATTATTATTATGGAATGTGTTGCAAGTTGACAATGTTAATTATAGAAAACAAAATTTTCAAGTCGCAAAGTCGCAGGATTTGAAAAGTTGTTTTGCTATAGTTAAGGAAGAGAAATTCATACTTCATTTCAAATAAAAAATCTTAGATTGAGATTTTAATCAAATTTACTCAAATATATATGAATGTTATGTTGGAATGGTTCAACATAAGGAAATTCTATATATGGAAATGTTAATTGCGTTCTCAAAATTTAATTATGATTACAACATCCCTTTTCATAATCGAATTATGAGAACATGACAAATAAAAAAAATAAAAAAATATATTGTAGCAAAAGACTAATCAAGTATCATGTCTTTATGTTAGACATTATGAATCGTGTCTTGTATGCTTCGGGTATAGGATCGATTGCATATGCTATAATATTCTCGTTTTCTAATTTTCCAAATGCCTAGGGCGTTTAGAGGGAAAAAGGAATAGACCCGAATATGACTAAAGTGGTTAAACAACTGTTAAGGATAATCTACGCTTCGCTAAAGATTGGTCGCTTAAGAACAGTTGGAAGTATAGTAATGGAAGGACCATATTGACATTATTATGAATAGACTGGAGTCTATTAAAAATGAGTTGTCATATGGCAAATGTGGAATGGTTCCATATTGGGAGTTGAAGAATATATGAGAAAGTTAGAAACTTTTATGCAAGAATGATGTTCAAAGGAATGTACTCTGAATTTAAGCCTCCATTGCCATGGAATTGTCTTGTAACAATCTCCAAAAGAATATTTTGTAATATCATTGGTCAAGTCTCTGTGATTTTTGGCACCTAGACATTACAAAAGAATCATTACATGATAGTTTAGAATCTAACACTTTCTAGCAGTGACAAGAATTTGGAATTCTTACACTTTCAATAAGGATTTGAAATTTTGAAATGAGCATCATTGAAATGTTTTTTCAATTGATCTATTTCACAAAGTAAGGACCATAGACAAACATAGTGTGCATGCTTGGTGCATGACATAACTATTGTTTAGACAAACATAGTGTGCATTCTTGGGGCATGTCATAACTATTGTTTTAATTCAAAGATTAAGTTGATTATTCGAAGCATTAGACAATGAATGATGAGTAACCAATATGGCTCAAAAGTTTTGGGGCCATATAGGATTAGTATTATTCTTGTGTTTCACTTTGCATGTTTTGACTTCCTGAATAACTAGGTTATCAAACAATCCATAGTCAATCATACTTTGGAAGTAGGTATTGAGCCAAGACTGTCATGAATGGGTCTGTAGTTTGTATTGGACAAAGTGGCTGCAGTGCTCATGAGTACTCTTGTAATAAGATTCGAGTATTGGATTCAACCCACGCTCATCTGAATCACTTCATGGATTTTATCACGAGTGATCATGATATGATAATATCTTATATTCTTGAAACAGATAAATGTGAGTTGTAGTTGCAAGTCGGTTACATATTGACATATGTAAGCACACCAGTAACTTGGATGTTATAAAACATATCGTTGTGTGTAATTTGATGAGTAAGTACAAGCGAGCATTTGGGTCGAACTTTATCCGTTCCTTTTACCCCATGTAGATAAAAGCGATATATGTGGGCCCCTCGATGATTTAGTGATGACATCAGACCTGGACTGATTTGATTTGTTCAACTAGTCGGTCGTCGTAAATCGGAAATCGGGAAACAACAGATGGACAGAGAGAATGATTAGAATCCATTTCTCAGTCCATATGATATCTGGAATGGAGGAATATATGATCCCTTATTTAATGGACATGTCGTTGACTAGATCAGAGTTCGACAACGGCTTTTAAGAGCTATTATTGCTAGTCGGGTTGGAGTCATGCTTGCAGTGATAGTTATTAGACTTATCCAAGTGGGAGACTGTTGGATTAGTGTCTAAGTCCATAATTATAATTGGTATGTACTTGACCCGAGTGTAGCATAATCCATTTGGGTTGCATGGCATCGAAACAATTTGAAGGATGGATAATTGAGAAGAGGTTATTTATGATTTATTAATATATTATAAGTTCTAATATATTAATATGAAATCATATTATTTAATTAGTATTGATCAAGAATTAATTTGGAATTAATTTTGTGATCAAAAGAGACTAATTAAATATATGGGGATTTATTATGTAAATCATTCATTCTTATAATGTGGGCTGATGATCCATAGTTCCTTATGTTAGGCTAAAACCCATGTGGTGACCCATGGATGATACATGGAGGTTTCAAACCATGGAGCGTGAGGAATATGGAAGGTCATGCACATTAGGGTCTGCATGGTGTAACCCTAATTAAGCCACACTATATAAGAACCCCTCTAGCTCATGAAACGGTGACTAGTTACACAAGAGGGAAAACTAATTTTTATGAGTGCAAGTAACTTCCTCTCAAGTTCCTCCATTGTTGGTGGTGTTGTGTGATTCCATTTAAGACATTCATACTATTGGTGCTAAGTTCTTAAAGGCCAAATACGACAAGGTTTCCAACCAAGAAAAGGTATGTCATTCTACTAGTCTTTTGTATTACGTATACTTCATAGTATGCTAGTTAGGATGAATCCTTGGAAAATGAAAGTTTGCATGTATAATTGAGAACATATATCCAAGGTTTCTAGGTTTGCATGCACACCTTAGGAGTATTAGAATGCTCAAAAACCTTCACTTTTATACTAGTTTCATATCATTTACACACATTATCATGTGTTAAAATTCATAGGATAATACCATATTCAAGTGTTCTTCAACCATCTTCAAGTATTCTAAGCTTGAGTATCTCCATCTTCTTCTCTTTATCCAACCACAAACACACTCAAGGTGAGTTCATACCCCCCATATTTTCGAGTTTTTCATGTTCTGGGGGGGGGGGATACAAGTAAAGTTTGGTTTATAACACAAATGCTTGCATGTTTTATTTCTATGTTGAATATAAAGTACTATTTTCATGAAATAAGAGTATCACTAGTTTTTAGAACATGTATTTGTTGTATGATAGTTTTAATGATACAAAACTAAGAAAAACAAACATAAACTATGTTATATGTTCTTTAGAAAAGGGTTAAAACCACAAAGCTACAAGGATTTTATAGACTTTTATGATCAAGATATGCTTTTCTAGAAAAAATGGTTAGATTCTAGTTATTTCACCATTTTTGGTGGGATATAACCCAAAATATGTTGTTTTGACCATACATTTTGAAACTAGACAGAAATACCAAAGTGTTATCTACACAAAATGAAAACTCATAAAATCTAGTATTTCATGTAAAAATGGATTTTTATACAAAAGTGGTTATAACAAGTTTATGACATCATTTTGTGGGTTGTAACTAAAAATATATGGTTTTAAAAACACATAAAGTTGACTTGAGCGAAAACGCCAAGAAGGGTAAAAGTAAGTTTTATCAAGTTATATTTGTTTTGTGTGACAACGGTCAAATTCTGGTCAAGTCAAAGTCAACAAAGGTCAACGGGTCAAACCGATACACTCATTTAGTGCTTCTATGATAGGATATATTCCATGTTTCTAATGTACAACTTTCTATCATAATACTAAGTATCACTCAGAAGTTTCAAATATTTAGAAATTCCAAACCCTAACCAGGGTGAGTGATGTAATGACTCTCTAAAGCACTATTTAGTACCCTTTGGGGGTATAAAACACTCTTAACAAGGAATAATGGGGTTTGCGAACCTTGCCTTATGAGGGCAAACACTAATGAAGGCCACCGACAAATCTCTCTCAAAATTTTTTCATAAACACTGATATCATCCTAACCATTCCTATATTGAAAACAGCCAGAACGGGAATATAAAACCCAAAAGAACAAGCTCATTTCGGAATACACTATTCAGTTCCGAAACACCCTTACTTTGGAGCTTTGGATTAGCCCTGGAATTCCCTTGAGCTTCGGAACCTCTCCTGGACCGGACAGTTTCGCATGGACCAAACAGATCCACTCCGGATGGTGTCGCTCTGGAATCTTTTGATGATCCGGACTCCTTCGCATCTCGAAAGACCGGCCTACTCTAGACCTCACTCCTTCACGCCTTCTATCTCTGGATTGTGCTGATGCAACTCTAGAACATGAAGGCCAGCTTCAGAACTCATATTTTGGCTCCGGAAGTGGTTTCTTGTCCACGGAACCCCTGCAAGTCCGAATCCCATTTCAGATTTTTGACCATTTCAAAACTCTTAGCAATTTAGGAGCATTTGACATCAGTAACACCCTCAAACTCGTATTTCTCATGACTCAAACTCCTAATTAATGCTAACCTTGAAGAGTTAGAACACATTTTATGAATAACGTATAAGACTTATTATTTTATTCATAAGGTAATCATCCACTTTATGTCACTATTTTCACCTTACCTAGCCAAATCGTTGTCCCTTTTCAACTCATCCCCACACTACATCAAATTGACTTACCAAATCCACCCAAAAGATCTTATTCTCAACATTACCCAAGAGATCTTATTCTCAACAATTCCCAAGAGTCTCAGTTACCTTTATCCAAAGGAAAAAATTTTCTACCTCTCTTACTCTATTCTTCTATATTCCCAAGAGTCTCACTTATCTTTGATGTGTTTGAAAACTATATCAAAGGAAAAAAAAATATAATTCAGGAAAACATACTTGCATAACAAATTTATACACCACGTTCTTATACACAATCCATATGCAATACTGATATATTAACTTCTTTAAAAGTAAAATGTAAAATAAGAATTAATATACATATAATAGAATGTTTACCTTTTGTAGATACAGGATGTACTAATTGCATTATAGATGAAGTTTTAATACCACAAAGTTATGTTACACAAAGTAATGATCCTATTTCCGCCCAACAAATGGATGGGTGTAACATCCGGATTTCCAGGTACGATAAATTGAGTATTTATTTTGAGATATGAGGAGTGGCTCGACGAGTTGGCGCCTTAACTCGTCGAGTAGGATCGCGACTTGGTGACGTGGAAAATGAATTGACTCGATGAGTCGGAGAACCGACTCGACGAGTCAGCACTGGAGGCAGAAAGGGCCTATTTAAAGGCACTTATGGCCTCCTTGGCCCCTTCCCATCAGTGCCTTCATCCCTTGAGAGAAACCCTAGAGTCATTTGTGAGCTAGAGAGGAAAGAGGCTAAATTGAGGTCATATCTTTGAGAAGAAGATCAAGGGTGTTGCAAGAATCTCAGACGAGAGTTGGGGGAATCAGTTTCATCTTCATTTCAAGCTTCAGATCGGGTATAAGCTCTTTCCTTCCTTGTGTTTGGATAGATTTTCCTTTGGTTGTTAAGTTAGGGCTTGTAACAGCATTTTGAGGGGGTTTTGGGTGCATCCAAACCCTTTCTCGAGTTATTCTTTAGATCTTGACCTTGTGAGGTCCAAAGAACCAGAAAGTAGCTAGCCTTGTCTGCGTAACCTTGGGGTTTTGAAGCTATGAAGCTTTGAGAGGGCCAAAATTGTATATAGAGCAATATACACCATGCATGAGCCCCAAGTTCATACCTTTACATAATTTTTGGATGCTAGAAGTCCAAATCTATGAGTTAGAGTTCCGGATCTGACTTCAAAAGGCCACATGAGTGATGCAATGGAGACGACTCGCTGAGTCTATGAGATGAATCGACGAGTCGTATCAGATTTGCCCCGCGATTCGTGACCCAATGATAATCCGTCATGTTGGGAGGTTAACTCGACGAGTAATGTGAGGCCTTGTGGGGATTTAGAGGATACGCTTGAACTCGCCGAGTCACACAAGTGCACTCGGCGAGTCTGGTCAATATTGGATTGTTGACTGGAGTTGACTTCAGTTGACCTTAGGGTTTGATCAAACTGATTAAGAGAGGTCAGGGAAGGGTGGAATGGTCTTCTACCCATTTTCTAGGAATGAGAATGTAAGGAGTGTATTAATTAGAAATTTTATCCTTATGATAGACGGAGGCTAGATCGAGGAGTTCGGGCACTAGATTTTTACTAGCTATCTTACGAGGTGAGTCTTCTCACTATACTTACCTTGAGTGGTAACTTATGTGTGACTAGAGGGCCTTATGTGTATGTGATGTGTATTGAGATATCATGCTATTTGTTTTGTGATATGCTTACAATGTATTATATTGAGATGCTGAGTCGAGGGACTAGAGGGTCCATCAGAGTTATGGGGCCGGAGGGTCCCACTGAGACACATTGACCGGAGGGTCTTATTGAGTTATAGCCTCGTGAGGATAATGTGCTATGTGTGGTATTTTGGGGAACTCACTAAGCTTTATGCTTACCGTGTTATGTGTTATGTGTTTCAGGTAGTTACGAGGATTACGGCAAGTCAATGACATGATTGTACACACCGGTGGGAGATTGTTTTTACGATTCTGGGATTGTGTTTTATTTGTTAATAGGTAAGACATATGTGATTTTGGAGAATTATGAAACAAGTATTTGTTGTGTTGAAAATGAAAATTTTGTTTGAAAATTTACGTCGTTACAATGCGCGAATACAAACTTATACAAATATATTAAAACCTATATCCAAAATATGTTTTGATACAAACTGTGGTTATAGTAAAGAATATACTTTGCTACCCAAAACATGAGTTAGAAAACTAAAACTATGAAACATTGAATTTATTATTGTCATAAGCTTTGTTTTGAAAGATGATGGTGCTTTGACAATTTGAAAAAATTATCTTATTTTTCAAAAACATTCTCTTCTTGCCCCTGTTATAACTACATACTTTTCTCCACGAATTGAATATGGAGAGACTAATAAAATAGAATCAACTTGTAAATGTAAAGAAGAAAAAGAATGTCAGTTAGTAGAAGAAAGCAAAGATGTAACAAATATATAGAAGAAACAGATGGTAAAATAGATTATTTTATAAAAGATGATTATAATTTCATAAATACATAGCAAGTTTATACAATTTTAGTAACTAAACAAGAAATGGATCAATTGATTTCAAAACTAGAAAAAATGGAAATAATATGAGAAAATGCTTTAAAATATTGTGAGAATGATAATATAGTATGTGAATTAAAAATAAAAAATCCAAAGTATATAATCATAACAAATAATATAGAACCAACTAACGAAGATATAGATGATTTCAAATTACATATGTCAGAATTATTAAAATTAGGATTCATAAGAAAATTTGATAGTCGTCATAGATTTGCAACATTCATAGTAAGAAAACATTCAAAAATAATAAGAGAAAAAAGTAGAATGGTAATTAAATATAAAAGAAAAAATGATAATACAATAAATGTTTCTTATAACATACCGGGCAAAAATGTTTTAATCAATAGAATTCAAAATTGTAAAGTATTTAGCGAATTTAATTTAAAATCTGATTTTTAGAAAATAAATTACATCATAATATTATAGAATGGAATGCATTTGCATGTCCAGAAGGACATTTTGAATGGCTAGTCATGCCTTTTGGATTAAAAATGTTGCTAGTATATCTCAAAGAAAAATGGAAGATATATTTAATAAACACTCAAATTTTGCTAATATATATATATATATATATATATATATATATATATATATATATATATATATATATATATATATATATATATGACATTTTAATATTTAGTAAAAATAGACAAGATCAGAGAGGACACTTCACATTCTGAGAGTTTATTAAACATGGTTTGATCATAAGTAAAAAGTAGATACAACTTTTTAAAAACTATATTCATTTCTTAGGAGTTAACATAGGAGAAGCAAAGATAAAATTACAACCTCATATAGCCTAAAAGGCTTTAGATTTTCCTGATAAGTTAGATGATTTACAATCCTTACAAATTTTTTTGGGATTAATAAACTACGTTAGACCATTTATTAAATCCTTACAAATTTTTTCCTGATAATAGAAACAGATAGATTTAGTCAAGTTTGGGGAGAAATGCTTTGTTGTAAACCAAACAAATTTAGTGAAAAAAGTTTGGAAAGAATTTGTAGATATAATAGTGGTAAATATACATAAAAAGGCAATATTAGTAGTGTAGATGCATAACTATTTGTCATCAATTATGCGTTAGACTGTTTTGAATTATTTATCATTTCTTAAAAAGAAATAACTCTTAGAACAGATTGTAAAGCTGTTGTTTATTTTTACAATAAATGAATGAAGATAGTTGTAACGCCCCGATTCTCAGGTATTGCTTAAATAAGATTTATTGGGTCAAGCTCTACTCGACGAGTTGGTTGACCTACTCGTCGAGTAGCAGCGAGGCGGGATCGCATGTTAAGTAACCTACTCGACGAGTCCATGCTAGGACTCGACGAGTAGGAGCTGGCAGTGGAAACCCTAAATCCTGGGGTTTGCACCTCTATTTAAGGGAGCCTTAGCCTCCTTTGGCCTCTTTACAGTATTTGAGAGCCCCTTAAAACTCTAATTCATGTGTATGTGCCTTGGTGAGGTGTTGAAGCTTGGAAAAGAGGATCTTGGAGGAAGAAAGCCAAGAGTGCAAAGGAATTGAAGCAAGGAAGGAGTGGGAAGCAGGATTTACCTCAGCTAGCATCCTTTGGAGGTATCAAAATGCCATTTTAGTTCACTTTTTCCCTTTTGTTGAGTTTCTAGGGCTTTTTATGGATTTTCAAGTTGGTATGATGAGCTATGGGCTAGATCTGAAGTTGTAACTTCAGATCTGGACCCTCCTTGGATTCTAGAAGCATAAAGTCACAGTCTTGGGTGTCATTAAGGTCCCTCTTGAGCATGAAGTTCCATTAAGAACTTAGAATAGACATTTAGATCCTTTATGGTCATGCATGCACGTAAAATTTGCAACTTTACGTGATAAGCATGCCCTAGAAGCTTGGATCTATGAGTTTGAGCCGTTGCATGGCTCAAAACAAGTCTGTATGGAAAAAAATACTAAATGGACTCGGCGAGTCGCAAGATTAACTCGGTGAGTCACATGAAGATGGCCGTGAACTCGGCGAGTCCGATGAAGATTGCCATGAGACTCGAAGAGTTGAAGAACAACATGGCGAGTCAGATGAGTTTTCTCTGGGATATGCATGAGTATGTATCCGTCGAGTTGCAAGGAGGGAAGTCGACGGGTGACCCTAATTTTGATTAAGAATCAAAGGAACTCGACGAGTCACTCCGATGACTCGGCGAGTTGGAATGTACTTCAGAGAACTCGGCGAGTTAAAGTCAACATGGACTGTTGACCTTGACTAAGGACTTTGACTTTGACCAGGGGTTTACTAGTGGGTTATGGAGTAGCTTATAAGGTTAAGGACTTATGAGTATGTTGTACTATGATGATAGATGGTGGAGCCTGTGTCAAGTGAACCGAGAGTTGGAGTTTGCCTTTTGAGTCGACATCTGCAAGGTGAGTTATCCTCAATATATCGATTGGGTCTACGGCACCAAGGCCGGCCCCTTCAGTTGTTATGGTTATGGTATGTTACATGTGGTTATGATCTATTCGATCGGTATCGAGGTAGACAGTATGTTATGCTCTTATGATCTATAGGGATTGGTGTGTTAGTGACCTGCTAGGTCGGTACTCTAGTTACAGGAGAATTCTATGATTGATGATCAGTGTGAAAAATATGTTTGATGTTTGTATATGTCTGTATATGATAGTATGCACACGTGGTTATTTGTTTATGGCTGGGTTGAGGCAGTCCTGCTTTGTGCTGAAGGCCAATATACTCTATGAGCGGTCCGGGGAGACTGTGGGCCCACGTGGCAGACCAGTAATGTCGAAGGCTCGGGATAGATCCAGACAGACTGTAGGGCCTGTAGGGCAGTCCAGTCAGGCCGATGGCCCAGTATGCATGTTGATTGATTATTACTGTTATGGTATTGTCAGTGTGGTATTGGTATTTTGGGGGTAGCTCACTAAGCCCTCGGGCTTACAGTTTTCAGTTTATTGTTTTAGGTACTTCAGGAGATCATGGAAAGGCGAAGGCGTAACCGTACCGCTCCTCATCCTTATGTTATGATTTTTGGAACACATTGATGGAAATGATTTGAAAACATTTTGTAAACAATGTTATTTGGTTTTTATTTATGATCGAAAAAGTTTAAATTTGGCATAAAATTTATGGATGTTACAAGTTGATATCAGAGCCTTGGTTTGAGTGAATTGGAGGAACACTCGTGTGAATCCACTCTTAAATCAAGGAGATTTTAGGGAAATAAGTTTTAAAATGGTTTTCAAAATATAGGATGGAGGATGCAGAGGGTACGATCAGCCGGAGCGTGTAAGTAAACCCCAAAATACCATGTAGTTATTTGATATTCTGATATGTTAAAACAGCATGCTAGTGCTAGGCTATGGATCTTTAGGAATCACATGATAGATTTGCTTGATTGCATTATGCCTATTAGCCTAGGGTTTCTTGTATGTGGAATTGACATCATAACTGTAGATATTTAGTGTATGCATCACGGCTGTGCATAATAAAGACCTTTATAGCCTGAGAATGTTGATTCAGCCTTCGGGTAGGATCGAATATTCGAAAGTCTATTGGGTCTAGCGTTATGTGCAGCTAACATGCATTAGCACTGCAGGGGATGATGGAAGTTTCATGGATGTGTGAGTCGTGATAAGTGGTGAGTCTAGATGCGAGATATTTGGTATTCCTTTAGAAATGAGGGTTGAGCGCATTTCCTATGTTAATGATATTGTTAGGGCGTTATGGCGATACTTGAGACAAATATGGGTAGGTATGGAAGGTAGTATGGGCCCGTACTATTGAAAGCACAGGACCCATATGCGTGGCAAGGAAATTACAACCCCTAGGGTTTTTTGGTTTTGGTCTCCCGACATTATGTTATCTATCTGATTACTTGTATATATTTCAGTATGGTGGTGACGAGACGTGTTGCTTCGGGATCCGGATCAAGATCAAGATCAGGATCGGGGTCGGGAGACGGATGTGACAACCCGATATTTCAAATCTATGTAATGACCTAAAAAGTCAAGTATTGTAACCACTTTTGATATAATGAAATTAACTTCGAAAATAAAAAGTCCAAAAAGTCTCTAAATAATTACCTACTATGTTTGATGTCATTAAATAGTGATCATACGTAAAAAGAACGCCCAAATCTGACTTCGTATGATGAAGTTATGATTTTTCCAAGTTCGGCTTAGCGTCAGACAGCTAAAAACTCGAAACGGAGATCGAGCGACTGTTGGCCGGAATGACCTAAACGAGAATCGAAGGTCTCGAAAATGGTATTTCAACGGTAAAAAGTCTGGCAAAATCAGACGTCAGATAAAGAAGTTATGAATTTCTAACGAAATTTTCTTACCGCGACCGTTTAAAAATAAATAATAAAAATAATTTCAAAATTTGCCGACGGAATCTAAACGAAATTTATAGAGCGTAGTCTCACCTTCGTGTGGATATAAAGAACGTCGAAAACGGAGTTTGTATGAAGAAGATATGAATTATTGAAGTTTATTAAATAATTAATACATAAATTTTATTAATAAACCTTGGTATTATCCGAAGGAGGAGTCATCAGATCGGGCCGAGTTACGCCCAGCGTACTCGAGGCCTAGGCCTCGGATCGTCCACGTCGCGCCCTATGCGAAGCTAGGCCGTCCCATCCGAACTCCGAGGCAGTCGAGGATCCGGTCACGCGTGACGCACGAGTACGCCCAGCGTACCGAGGCGGTTCCTAGCCCCTATAAAAGGGATGCGAGGGTTCCGAAGAAAGGGCTCAATTTCTCCCAACTTTCTTGCGTTCTTGCCTCGTTTTCCATGCCCGTGCTAACCCGAAGCCCCGGTCACCTTGCTCAAGTCCCGAAGGTCGTTTGTGCTCCCGAGATTCCCGAGAATCCCGAGAAAATCCGCTTTCTCGAGTCGAAGTTCTGCTCGGTTTTCATCTCGCCTTTTTCCGATCTTTCAAGTGAGTTCACCCCTTAATTAAACTTTTAAATGTTCTATAAATGCTTTTATATGCTTTCAAGGGGGGGGGGGGTGGGAAATACAAGTAAAACACACGATTATTATCGTGTGTTATATAAAGTTTCATTATACACTTTTTATCAATAGAATCATATGTGATTTATAACCTTTATAGGGAAACTTTCGTATGCAAAATACATCACGATAACACTATATCTTTTGAAATGAAAAATGTTGTTATATATGTATAAATGAAACACTCTGCTTAGACTGCATGTATATGTGTCCAACTTAGACACTATAAAAATTTATACTTTCATAACAAGTGATTCATTTTCTAGGGATTTCTAAACAAACGAGACACACTTTTAGAAAACTATAATAGGTATAGTTTTACAATAACATTACTAATTTTTACATACTAGAAATACTATTTCAAGAAGTCACTTTCACATACAAGAACAAACGAACATTTTAACATGTAAATATGCTTTTATACTAAGTTTTGTGAGACATTAACTTCACGTACGTTCGAGTACACATTTAAAGTCCTGTATTATATACCAGAATCCCTTAGAGGGGGAGCCTGGTGTTTGTGTATAGATCTATATGGGCTTGACAACCCCGCGCCCTGACTGTTAGCTATAGTACACCATTTGGGGTGACAAACGTCAGAACATTCCAACGCCTGAAGAACATTGTGTATAGACAATCCGAGTCAATAGCATGGTTGTAAAACTCACATGGGGTATTAAAAATACATTGATTTACGGGGTTTTCCAGACGTATTGGAAATTTTATACGTACATACATTTTCTAGAAACAAACATTGGTCTTGATAGAAGGCTACATTTGTAGCACCCGGTTCCTGGTACGTAAATCTTAATTAAGTATTTCCCTTCTTTTAGCCTTGGACTCGGCGAGTCATAGGTCCGACTCGCCGAGTGGATGCGGGACCCGGGACAAGTTTAAATTGTAGACTCGGCGAGTCCATATCCTGGACTCGGCGAGTCACAACTGTTGGATGAAACCCTAAGTTTCAGGGGTTTGCACCCTATTTAAACGACTTAACTGCCCCAAGCCAGCCCCCATTCACCCTTAAAGCCCTGTATCTCTCTCTAGTCTTGCTTTCTTGTGAGTTTGAAGTGTTTTGTGGTGTATTGAAGTTTCTTTGAAGGAAAAGAAGAGGGAATCAAGAAGAGGAGAAGGAGGCCAAGCATCTCTGTGTCATTCCGACGTTTCCCCTAAGGTATAGCTCGTTTCCCCTCTATTTTTAAGCTTATAGCTCCATAAAAGTCCTTTTTGAGCCATTTCCAAGATTGTGTATGCTTAAGGGTTGGTAATAAGTCGATTGGCCTCTAGATCTAGGCAAGATTGAGCTCCAGGAGCTTAGATCTGTTAGCTTTACGGCCCCATGTTGCTTGTTCACCCTAGATCTACCCTTTTGAAGCATTTTGAGCCCTAAAATCCATATTGGTGAATATCCACACGTAAAGTTGGAAACTTTACGTGTGATTCGTGTCCTAGAAGTCCAGATCTGTGAATGGCATGGACTGGAATCGAGCAAATCTGTGTATTTAGTGGGTGCATGGCAACGACTCGGCAAGTCGTTCATGTGACTCGGCGAGTCTGTTCGCGAGTCTCCGAGTTTGTCCCCTTTTCGAAGTGTCGAGTGAGTAGTGAGTCACGGGGTGTGACTCAGTGAGTCGGAAGCTGAACTCCTCTATGGAGGTACTCGGCGAGTCAATGCCCTGACTCGGCGAGTTCAAGGCAATCTCCTTAGATCAAGAACAGACTCGGCGAGTTGTTCATACAACTCGGCGAGTCGCAACATAAGTGTTCATCGGATGAAGATGAACTCGACGAGTTGTTCATACAACTCGGCGAGTAGGATGAAGGACTTGAATATCAGTTTAGAAGGAGAACTCGTCGAGTCGTCGCCTAACTCGACGAGTAGGAACGGGATCCAGGACAATCGTTTGGGTGGTGACTCGGCGAGTTGGAAAGCCAACTCGGCGAGTCGAGCCAACTGAAAGTTGACTTTGACTTTGACTTAGGGCATGGTCAGGGGTAAAATGGTCATTTTACCCAAAGGTCAGTGAGCAGTGTTTGATTGAGTATGTTGTGGGAATTGCATCCGGAGGATTTCCGGAGCAGCAGCAGCAGTAGGCAGTTAGTTCCCGATCAGATCAGCAGCTACTTCGAGGTGAGTTACCTTCCAGTAGTGGTGGGTCTAAGGCCACAATGCCGACCCACCAGTAGGAGATGTATGATAGATGATTGTCTTTGTGATATCATCTAGGTTTGCTACTACCTGATATGTTATATGCTAGCATGATATGTTGTATGTGATAGTAGTCGAGTTCGGTTGTTAGGACCGAAGGGTAGTCAGACACCCCAGATACGTCTGACAGTATGTGATGATATGTTTGCATGCTGGCTTGTTATGTTATATGCGATAGAGGTAGTATGAGGGGACCAGTCCCTGTGTTCGGTTGTTAGGACCGAAGGGTAGTTCAGGCACCCCAGATATGTCTGATAGTATGTTTATGTTATGATATATGTGATAGTAGCAGTAGGGGGTGGAATAGTCCCCGAGGGTCGGTTGTTAGGACCGACGGGTAGTCAGCACCCCAAAATGGCTTGACACGGGTAGTCAGCACCCCAGAATGGCTTGACACGGGTAGTCAGCACCCCAGAATGGCTTGACACGGGTAGGACGGCACCCCAGAACGGCCGTACCGGGTAGTCAGGCACCCCAGAATAGCCTGGCAGTATGTATGTTACGTGTTGTATGGTATGTGGTACGATGGGGGAACTCACTAAGCTTTGTGCTTACGGTTTTCAGTTTTGGTTTCAGGTACCTCCTCAGCTAGGGGAAAGGAGCCGGCGCGGTAGCAGCATGTCACACACACACTCTCCGGTTTCCGCATTTACGAGCATCACTGGGATTTGTACTCTGATATTTTGTTTGGGTGTATGAATTGGCTTTTAGACATGGTTCACTTTGTGTTATGGTTTGATCAAACAATGTTTTTAGTTATTAATATTTTCTAAAGTAATGTTTTAAAACAAGATTTTTGGTCGTGAAAATTGGGTCGTTACAACATTTATGCTAGTAGAAAATATGAGCTTTTCTAGGAACAAACAAACAAAAACAAATCATTTCATTTCATACAAACATTTTCATTTAATACTTATGAAACTCACCAGCTTAAATGCTTATCTACTCTTTCAAAACTACTTGTATGTCCCAGGGATTCAGTAATTACAGGTAACAAACAGCTTTTGCAGAAGGGACGCTGCGGCGTCAGTTTAAATTCATATTTTGGCATCATATTGCAATTGGTTTTGAACATGTAACTTTTAACAATGTAAACTTTCAATTAAATATATGATGGTTGTATTGCTTTCTTTACTATGTATTCATTTTTTATGCTACCACATGAAGTCATCCGCCCCCAAACGTTTCCGCCGTTCCGGTTTGGGGGTGTGACAACGGAGGGTTGGAGGTGCCGGTAGCACCTGAGCCCGTGGTTCAGATAGGGACAGAGGAGTTGGATGCTAGGATCCGGGAGATCATGCACGATGAGATTGCTATTGTGTTCCGAGCGCAGCTGCCAGAGATGTTTGGGTCGATTAAGACCGCGATGGTTGAGTATTTTGATGAGCGATATGCAGATCTAGCAGAGACAGCTGCCGCTGCAGCCACTTCGGCTGTAACTGCGGTAGGGGTTGGAGGAGGAGACGGCAGGGCTTTCTAGTACTGGGACTTAGATAATACGAAGCCCCCGAGGTTTGATGGTACACAGGATGCGATTAGGGCTATGAGGTGGTTATCTGACGTGGAGGGTTGTTTCTTCACGTGCTCATGTCCTGCTGACCAAAAGGTAGGGTGTGCCCCGAACCTGCTGAGGCTTGGGGCAAAGGACTGGTGGAGGCTGATGACTGGGTCGTATACTGATTATTAGTGGGCTACTGTTACTTGGGAGCAGTTCAGAGATATGTTCCGCACCCGCTACATTCCACGCATTGAGCGGGAGCGGCTTGCGCAGGAGTTTCTGACCTTGAGACATGATGGGGAGTCTGTAATGGAGACTACCCGTATGTTCACAGAGAGGGCTATGTTTTGCCCGAAGTTTGCTTCAGAGCAGTCTCAGATGACTCGTTATCTGAGTATGCTCAGCACTGATATTCGACAGTTCGTGTCTACACAGCAATGTGATACCCTCCTAGACCTTCAGGAAGCCGCGAGGGGGCGTGAGTTGGAGATAGAACTGCAGCTGAAGGAGCAGCGTTAGGCACCAGCATAGTCTTAGCAAGCGCCTAAGCGGTCTAAGACCCTGATACACGGTCTGGGGGTCAGCAGGGCCGCACTTGTGGAAAGTGTGGCAGGGTTCATTCGGGAGTTTGTAGAGCAGGAGGTGGGTGGCATAAATGTGGCAAGGAGGAACACTATGTCAGGGACTGCCGTCAGTCCGCCCCTCCCGCAAATATGAGGATTTGTTATCATTGTTATCAGGTTGGTCATGTGAAGACCAACTGTTTGCAGCTTGCCGCCAAGCCGGCGTAGGGTTCTGCACCAGATGCTGCGAGGATTGGAGATGGGAGGCCAGTCAAGGTGGAGCCTCCGAAGGCTCAGGGTCGCGCCTTCCAGCTCATGGCCGAAGCGGCCAAGTCAGCACCAGATGTGGTTGCTGGTACGTTTCTATTCTCTGTCTCAGTTATCATATTTGTGTTATGCTTATTGATTGTACCTGTGATTAGGTACGTTTTTAGTGAATTCTTTACCCCCTTTCGTATTATTTGACTCGGGGGCGAGTCGGTCGTTTGTATCTCAAACCTTCTCTAGAGGGTTCAGTGTGCCGATAGATGATCTTGAGTGTCCGTTGCGAGTTTCAATCGCCAACGACCATGGGGTTTCTGCTTCTTCGGTCTACCGGGGATGCGAGTTGGAGATTTTTGGGGTGTCATTCCCGATAGATTTGATTCCTATCCCCATGGGGATGTATGTGTGATTGTTGGGATGGATTGGCTTAGCTGTTTTGGCGCCATGATCGACTGTGAGGGACAGCGGGTGGGGGTTCGAACCCCATGTGGGGGAGAACTTGTAATATATGGTGAGGGCACTAGGTTATGATCCGGGTTTTGTTCGGCAGCCAGGGCTCGACAGTATATTCAGCACGGGTGTGCCGGTTATTTGGTGTATGTGGTAGATACGCGGGTTAGAGAGCAGCTCTCCATTTCTAAGGTCCCGATGGTGAGGGAATATGCTGATGTGTTTCTGGAGGAGTTACCCGGAGTGCCTATAGAGAGGCAGGTTGAGTTCAGGATTGACCTAGTGCCAGGTGCGGCCCCTGTCGCCAAGGCGTCGTACTGACTGGCACCACCTGAGATGCAGGAGCTATCATCTCAGTTGGAAGAGCTGTTGGGTAAGCAGTTTATTCGTCCGAGTAGTTCACCCTGGGGAGCACCGATCCTTTTCGTCAGGAAGAAGGACGGTTCGCACAGGATGTGCATTGACTATAGGGAGCTGAACAAGTTAACGGTGAAGAACCGTTATCCACTCCCGAGGATAGATGATCTTTTCGATCAGCTGCAGGGTGCGTCTTGGTTTTCCAAGATTCATTTGCGATCAGGATATCACCAGGTCAGGGTGAGGGAGGAGGACGTGGAGAAGACCGCGTTTCAGCCTCGTTATGGTCATTACGAGTTCATGGTGATGCCGTTTGGGCTCACCAATGCGCCAGCGGTGTTCATGGATCTGATGAACCGAGTCTGCAGACCGATGCTCGATCGCTCAGTCATCGTGTTCATAGATGATATCTTGGTGTATTCCAAGACTCGAGAGCAGCATGAGGAGCATCTTAGGGAGCTGCTGGGGGTTCTAAGACGGGAACGGTTGTATGCCAAGTTCTCAAAATGCGAGTTTTGGTTACGAGAGGTCCAGTTCCTCGGACATCTCGTTAACCGGGAGGGGATTTTCGTCGATCCGGCCAAGGTGGAGGCGGTGATGCAGTGGGAGACTCCGAAATCTCCCTTAGACATCAGGAGTTTCTTGGTTTTAGCAGGGTATTATCGGAGATTCATTCGTGATTTCTCCAAGATTGCCGTACCCCTCACTCATCTAACGAGGAAGACGGTGGATTTCCGGTGGGGCCCTGAGCAGCAGAGGGCGTTTGAGACCCTCCGGCAGTGTTTATGCGAGGCGCCGGTGTTGACACTCCCCGAGGGAGTGGAGGATTTTGTGGTATTTTGTGATGCATCCATCACCGGCTTGGGAGCAATCCTCATGCAGAAAGTACGGGTGGTAGCCTATGAATCGCGGTAGCTGAACCCGCATGAGACGAGGTACCCCATTCACGATATTGAGTTGGGAGCAGTGGTTTTCGCTCTCATGATTTGGAGGCACTATCTACACGGGGTCCGTTGCACTATACACGGATCACAAGAGTTTGAGACACATCATGGACCAGCCAAACCTGAAGATGAGGCAGCGCAGGTGGCTGGATGTGGTCAAGGACTATGATTGCGAGATCCTTTACCATCCTGGTAAAGAGAATGTGGTTGCGGATGCTCTGAGCCGCAAGTCAGTTGGGTCCTCGACCCCAGCCAGGTGTATGAGGATAGCGGTGGATTCCCCACTGGTGGGTTTTTATCAGGGATTAAGGGCGCAAGCGCCTGGTTTGTTCAGGATAGCTGCAGATTGTTGACCCGTTACGGTCGAATTTTGGTTCCGATGTCCGGAGGGGTCCGACAGACAGTGATGGAGGAGGCTCATAAGTCTCGTTTTTCGATTCACCCGGGAGCCACCAAGATGTACCGTGATTTGAGTTCGAGTTATTGGTGGCTTGGCATGAAGCGAGATATTGCTTGGTTTGTTGAGAGGTGCTTGACCTATAGGATGGTCAAGGCCGAGCATCAGAGGCCGCATGGTAAGTTGCAGCCTTTGGAGATTCCCATGTGGAAATGGGAACGGATCACGATGGATTTCATCAGGAAGTTGCCAAATACAGCAAGGGGGTTCAATGCTATATGGTTCATCATGGATCGATTGACCAAGAGTGCCCATTTCCTAGCCATACGGGAGAGTTCATCGGTAAAGAAGTTGGCTGACCTGTACGTCAGAGAGGTTGTCTCTCGTCATGGGGTTCCGGTTTCTATCGTTTCCGATCAAGATGTCAGGTTCACTTCTCGTTTTTGGCAGAAGTTCCATGAGGAACTGGGTACACGACTGTATTTTAGTACGACGTTCCATCCGCAAACTGATGGGCAGAGTGAGCGGACCATTCAGACCCTCAAGGATATGTTGAGGGCATGCGTTATTGATTTTGGTGGGAGTTGGGATTCCCACCTACCGCTTGCAGAGTTCGCCTACAACAACAACTATCATTCCAGTATTGGCACTCCCCCTTCCGAGCTGTTGTATGGGCGGAAGTGTAGGACCCCAGTCTGCTGTTGCGAGATTGGGCACAGAGTGATGGGTCGGATAGAGGTAGTTCTACAAACTACCGAGATGATACAGCAAATTAGGCAGCGACTGCAGACCGCTCAGAGTCGGCAAAAAAGTTATGCCGACCGACGCCGATCTGAGCTGGAATTTCAAGTGGGTGACATGGTCCTTCTGAAGGTCTCACCCTGGAAGGGTGTGATCCGCTTCAGGAAGAGGGGAAAATTGGGTCCCCGTTATATTGTACCATTCAGGATTATTGCCAGGGTTGGCAGAGTGGCTTATAGGCTAGAGCTTCCGGAGGAGGTTAGCCAGATCCACAGCACATTTCATGTTTTGCAATTGCGAAAATGCATTAAGGATCAGGAGGCAGTGGTATCATTGGATGACATTCAGGTCGATACGCGCCTGAACTATGTGAAGTGACCTGTGGCTATTTTGGAAAGGAAGAAGAAGATCCTACGGAACAAGGAAATACCTTTGGTAAGGGTGTAGTGGGAACATCGGAAGGGATCCGATTGATCGTGGGAGTCGGAGGCGGAGATGCACGAGCATTACCCGACATTGTTTACTCCAGCAGACTTCAAGGACGAAGTCTAGTTTAAGTGGGGGAGAGTTGTAACGCCCCAATTCTTAGGTATTGTTAAATAAGATTTATTGGGTCAAGCTCTACTCGATGATTTGGTTGACCTACTCGTCGATTAGCAGCGAGGCAGATCGCATGTTAAGTGACCTACTCGACGAGTCCATGCTGGGACTCGGCGAGTAGGAGCTGGTAGTGGAAACCCTAAATCCCGGGGTTTGCACCTCTATTTAAGGGAGCCTTAGCCTCCTTTGGCCTCTTTACAGTCTTTTTGTGTGTGCCTTGGTGTGGTGTTGAAGCTTGGAAAAGAGGATCTTGGAGGAAGTATGCTAAGAGTGCAAAGGAGTTGAAGTAAGGAAGGAGTGGGAAGAAGGATTTACCTCATCTAGCATCCTTTGGAGGTATCAAAGTTCCATTTTACTTCCCTTTTTCCCTTTTGTTGAGTTTCTAGGGCTTTTTATGGATTTTCAAGTTGGTATGATGAGCTATGCGCTAGATCTGAAGTTGTAACTTCATATCTGGATCCTCCTTGGATTCTAGAAGTATAAACTCATAGTCTTGGGTGTGATTAAGGTCCCTCTTGAACATGAAGTTCCATTAAGAACTTAGAATAGACATTTAGAGCCTTTATGGTCATGTATGCACGTAAAGTTTGCAACTTTACGTGATAAGCATGCCCTAGAAGCTTGGACCTATAAGTTTGACCCATTGCATGGCTCAAAACAAGTATGTATGGAAAAAAAGACTGAATCGACTCGGCGAGTCACAAGGTTAACTCGGCGAGTCACATGAAGATGGCCGTGAACTCGACGAGTTGATGAACAACTCGGCGAGTCCGATGAAGATCGCCATAAGACTCGACGAGTTGAAGAACAACTCGGCGAGTCGGATGAGTTTTCTATGGGATATGTTTGAGTGTGTATCCATCGAGTTGCAAGGAGGGAACTTGACGGGTGACCCTAAGTTTGATTGAGAATCAAAGGAACTCGACGAGTCACTCCGATGACTCGGCAAGTTAAGGTCAACATGGACTGTTGACCTTGATTGAGGAATTTGACTTTAACAGGGGTTGACTAGTGGATTATGGAGTAACTTATAAGGTTAAGGACTTATGAGTATGTTTTACTATGACGATAGGTGGTGGAGCCTGTGTCAAGTGAACCGAGAGTTGGAGTTTTCCTTTCGAGTCGACATCTTCAAGGTGAGTTATCCTCACTATATCGATAGGGTCTACAGCACCAACGCCGGCCCCTTTAGTTGTTATGGTTATGGTATGTTGCATGTGGTTATGATCTGTTAGATCGGAATCGAGGTAGACAATATGTTATGCTCTTATGATCCGTAGGGATTGGTGTGTTAGTGACCTGCTAGGTCGGTACTCTAGTTACAGGAGAATTCTATGATTGATGATCAGTGTGACATATATGCTTGATGTTTTTATATGCCTATATATGATAGTATGCGCACATGGTTATTTGCATGTGGCTAGGTTGAGGTGGTCCTGCTTTGTGCTGAAGGCCAATATACCCTATGAGCGGTCCGGGGAACTGTGGGCCCACGTGGCGGACCAGTCATGCCGAAGGCTCGGGATAGATCTAGACAGACTGTAGGGCCGGTAGGGCGGTCCAGTCAGGCCGATTGCCCAATATGCATGTTGATTGATTGATAGTTACTGTTATGGTATTGTCAGTGTGGTATTGGTATTGTGGGGGTGGCTCACTAAGCCCTCGGGCTTATAGTTTTCAGTTTATTGTTTCAGGTACTTCAGGAGATCATGGAAAGGCGAAGGCGTGACCGTATCGCTCCTCATCCTTATGTTATGATATTTGGGACACTCTAATGGAAATGATTTCAAAACATTTTTCAAACAATGCTATTTGGTTTTTATTTATGTGAAACGTCCCAAAATTCAAGACTAAAAATTTCTTTTAATAAAACATTACTTTAAGCAAATTCATCATTTCAAAACACAAACAGAGTATTAATTTCCAAAATATATGTTTGTTATCAGAGTAAACATTCCCAGACTGTCTAATCTATGGTGTGTGCCATGCGATCACCCCGATCTCTTCCCTCCGCTACCGGAAGCACCTGAAACCAAAACTCAAAACCGTAAGCACGAAGCTTAGTGAGTTCCCCACCCTACCACATGCCATGCATAACCACATACTGCACATACTGGGCCACGCCCGCTAACCAGGGCCTCGCCCCTACCTCGGGCCTCGCCCGCTACAACGGCCCCGCCGTTCTAGGCCCCGCCTAGCTTCGAGCCCCGCTCGGATACATATCTGTTTCACCTAGGCCTCGCCTGTCACAGGGCCTCGCCCGCTAACATATAATAACACATAAAAATATCACAACACATAAGCAAAACACATACTAACAGATCATGTCCGAAGGCCTCGCCTATCCTGGGCCTCGCCCTTATCCTGCTACTGATGAGTCATGGAACCCCGTCCATGCTCCTACTGTTAGTGAGATATGGGCCCAGCCCACACTCACTCTTTCCCTAACTCGGGCCTCGCCCCTGATCTGCTGCTAATGAGATGTGGAACACCATCCACACTCTGTTATTGGTGAGATATGGGTCCTTGCCCATACTCACCTCCCTACCAGGCACATACAAGTATCACACAGACAACAAGTATAAACTATCACATAAACCATTCCTTGGGCACCCGCCCGCTATCATTGGACCTCGCCCTGAATATCATACTAGCATATTGTGCCTAGGGCTAACCCCCGAGTCTTCTACTCATAACTACATAGGCCGGCATTGTGGCCGTAGACCCATTCACACAAAGGGAAACTCACCTGCACTGGATGAACTCGTTGATGATCCCACTGGCTGCTGACCGGCAACGCTCTGAACTCCTGCTGCACTAGCTCCCCGAGCTACCAAAATCAATGCAACACTTAGTCTAACTGACCCCGACAGTCAACCAAGTCAACTCTTGTCAAAGTCAAAGTCCTGGTCAAGGTCAACCTTCCAGGTCAACCCTACTCGCCAAGTCTACCTATCGACTCGCCGAGTTCATAAGCCCAGAGTTCTTCCAATCGCGACTCGACTCGCCGAGTCATTCCATGACTCGCCGAGTCTACTGATTTCCGAGTCCTGACCTGTCTGACTCACCGAGTCTCCACTCAACTCACTGATTCGAATCTCAACTCGAAGGGTTTAGGGTTTCACGACCTGACTCGCCGAGTCCAAGAACAGAATCGCTGAGTCCAAGACAACCTTCATTAGACTCGCCGAGTTGTTCTTCAAACTCGCCGAGTTCCTGCCCAACTTCATACGACTCGACGAGCTGTTCATCCCACACGTCGAGTTCCTCCTAATCTTCATGCTACTCGCCGAGTCCACTTAAAGGACTCACCGAGTCCATTCAGATCTACATACATGCAGAGGACTTTTGAGTCATGCATGGACTCCAAATTGTAGATCTACCCTTCCCAAGCCTATTCCTCACGTAAAGTTGCAAACTTTACGTGTAGAGAAGAAGATCTAGGCAAAATACACCATAAACTAGGGTTTAAGGCAAAGAGGCTCCATAATCAACTCAAGGGCAGATACTTTATGCTTCTCAAGACCATAATATGCTTAGATCCGAAGTAGCAACTTCAGATCTGGCTTCTAACTCAAAAGGATATCATTATGGCTAAAAAGCCCCAAAACTCACATATAGATCTAGGTGCAAAAGAGTCCAAGAACTAGTTTATTACCTCCAAATGTTCAGAAATATCTTCCCAATCCCATATCTATAGCCCCTTCTTGCACCTCCAAGATCCTTCTTCCTTCTCCAAGCTTTAATGCACTCTTCAAGGCAATAATTGGCTCAATCAACGGATATGGCGGCTATGGTTTGGTGTTCTGGGTGAAAGAAGCAGTAAAGGAACCCTAGGGGAGAGAATGAGATGTTTAAATAGGCTCCAAGTCCCGGATTTAGGGTTTTCCTCGTACAGACCAGACTCGCCGAGTCCCCTTGGCTGACTCGCCGAGTCGGTCACTTACTCCTTGACCCGGATCCCGCTCGGACTCGCCGAGTCGTCTCTTAAAATTAGGGTTTTCTTTCCTTTCTTGACCTTCCAGACTTTGGGTGTTAAAACTCTCCCCCACTTAAACTAAACTTTGTCCTCTAAGTTTGCTACGGCCAACCGCCTGCGATTTGCTTCCAATACCCACCAACTATCCCAACACCAGCTGCCTACCTTCGCTGGTCTTCCACCCGGTCATTCTGGCTAACATAATCCTCGCGGATAAAAACCTCGGGTCAACCCTGACCCTGAACAATTTAGAAACACAACTTACTCAACCGACAATCCTTCTGGTACTCTCCGAGTACTACACTTGAACTCATAGGGGTTCACCCCTTCTTTCCTTACGCGATTCCCTTGCCTTCCCAAGGCGATGCTCCATAACCAACTATTTCATCTGCCACTGTGGAGATCCTATCTTCACTAATCCATTATTCCCGCTACTTCCAGTACGGGTCATTATCGCCAATATCCACTGGACATTTCTTTCTACTATAATTTGGTGTCCAGCACTCCACAATCAATTAACTGAATCCCACCATGGATTGCTTACCTGCACTACTACTGGCTGAAAACTCTGCTATTCCATATTTGCCTTCCGGATGCACTGAGACCACCTTGGTCCTTACCAATCTACCAATAATTTGGATTACCAGCTTCCACCGGTCGCTAGACCCAACACAACTCCTAGTCGCTCCTAGCGACTTCGAAGAAACTACGACCACCTATAACTGCTCAATTTATTCTGCCATTCAGGCAGTACAATCCTGGGATCCCCAATCCCCTATCTTGACACTAAGGTCCCTACCAGGTCCCACCTATGCTATTAAAACTCACGGGCCTCGCCTACGGGCCCCACCCGCCTCTAACCTTCTAGTCCTACTTGTCTAACCACTCTCGCTTGGGCCTCGCCCACAGGTCTCACCCAACCATATTACTGAGCAACCCTGCTCTCAGGTCTCACCTACACTGCTAATCTTAGACGGGCCTCGCCCACGGGTCTCACCCAACTATATCCTATAGCGGCCTCTCCCAAGGTCTCACCTCTCTAGGGCTATACAGGAAAACTCCCTATCATTCTCATCCACTACCCATTCTTGATCCCTAACTGATCACTAGGAGATAAGGGCCTCGCCCCAACTCCTCCAACGAAGCTATTATGGAATGCTACGGCTTACCCGCAGTCTTACATCACCTTCCATCCCTGACTGTTAGTGAATGCTACAGCTGCCCCGTAGTCTTACAACACTCTCTACCACTGACTGCTAATACGTGTAACGCCTGTGTTTTTGGGCTTGCCATTTTTAACAATGTAATAGTCTAGGTTAACCTTTATAACCCGTTTTGAAATAATAAGAGTGTATTATTTGCGTAGTATGTGTTTTGTGCTTAATTACTTAATTATGTGGTTTGATTAATTAAGAATAAAAATAAGCGTCAAAATTTAAGTGTAAAATAAACTTAATATCTTTGGATAATGTTGTAGTAGTTGAAACGAGGTTTCCGAATATATATAGAACGCCCAAATCTGACTTCGAATGAGGAAGTTATGATTTATCGAAGTTTCGACTTTGCGGTATGCAGCCTGAAATACTCGATTTGAGATCGAGCGGTTTTTAGCCGAAGCATTCTAAACGAGGATCGAAGGTCTCGTTGTTGGTATCGAAGCGATAAAAAGTTAGGCAAGAACGGACGTCAAACGAAGAAGTTATGAATTTATAACGAAGTTTTTCTGTTGCGGCCTATTAAAAATAAATAATAAAAATAAAGTCAAAATTAGCCGACGAAGTCTAAACGAAAGTTGTAGAGTGTAGTCTCACCTTCGCGTGGATATAAAGAATGTCGAAAACGGAGTTCGTATGAAGAAGATATGAATTTTCGAAGTTTATTAATTAATTTGTATTTATCTTTAATTGAAAATTCCGACATTATCCGAAGGGGAGTTAGCAGTCCGATCTGAGGTACGCCCCGCGTACTCCGAAGATGTCGACACTCGCAGCAAGTGGCTTCGGATGACGAACGCAGTGACGATTTCGGACCTGTACGCCCCGTGTACGTGCGAGGCTCAACCTCTATAAAAGGCTTGTGAGGACAGCCGAGAGTTTTGTTCATTTTCTCTCTTCTCTCTCCCGTTTTGCATCAATTTGCGTGCCAGAAATACCCCGAAGCCCCGGTATCATTCTCAAGCCCCGAGTCAAGTCCCAAGATCCCGAAGATCCCGAGAAGTGCGGTTCCCGAGCCGAAGCTCTGCCCGCGAGAAGTTCGATTTTTGTAGAGATCTTCTAGATCTGCTGAGGATTACTACTTCTGCAAGTCGTAGTGCTGTCCGATCATCTTCTGATCAAGTGAGTGTATACTACCTTTCATAAACACGATAATAATACAAGTATGGTTCGAGTGTATTAAGTATATTGTTGTTTATATGTGTGAGTGTGTAGTTACTTTCTTCTAACGCATGATTATGAAGTATTTTATACGAAATACGTGTTATGTGTAGAATTTGTTGTTATGTGTGTGAATGTATGTTCACCCTCTTCCATCTCATAGATCTGAATTGCTTTCTATGAAATACGTGTTACGTGGGTATGCCTCATCTGTTATGTGGAATATATATTGAATGAAAATGATATACAGGTTTCAAACTATGTATGAAAGTATATATTTTTTCTACTAATATGTTGGGCAGAACATGGGTAGATAGTTGGTGTGTAATAAACAGATGAGAGGCCTCGATGTTGTTGTTGTTGTTGATCTAGTTATTCAGCAGAGTATGGATAACGACCACGGACTCTTTCTAGACAGTCCAGTGGAACGCTAGCAGGTTCATAACCTGTAGGTGTTGTGAACGATGTGTTCACCGGTGTACTCTATCCCCCTCATGGTTGCCTTTAGGATATCTATTGTTGAGGAAAGCCCTTAGCAGTGATGTCCGTCCCGATGAAAATCCTAGATTAGGTCCCTTGAGATAGATGTTATTTTAGGGACGTAAAGTGAGGATAACGGGAATGGGTAATCGGGATAGTGTTGGTTGGTGAAATTAAATATAACTTATTTACTATGGGTTGAAAACCCTATATGCTCACCAGGCTCCCAAGCCTGACCCACTCAGTTTTATTTGTATTACAGTTAGTAGCACGAGGGCATAAGATGGTTGAATCATCAAGTTGTTTTGTTTACAAGTCTGTATATGTATATATTTGTTGAATGACCTGTAATGTTATCGTTTATGCTTTATGGTCTGTATCGGAACACGACATCTCGAGTTTTGATTATATAATGAAAATGCATCTCTTGATGAAATGCTTTGATAAATATTATTTTATCATGTTTTGTTTTGGGAACAAATTCCGCAACTCTTTCAAATCAAAAGGATTTACTCTGAAATTATTTAAAAGCATAAATGAAAATCGGTCTTTTCTGGCCGTGATTTTGGGGATGTCACAGTTGGTATCAGAGCATTAGTTTAAGCGAACTAGGAATTTGTAGGATTTCTAGACTTAAACTTAGGATGCTAAGTGGAAATTGTGAGTTGTGTGTCTGTTGGATTTTAGACACGAGCACTAGTTTATTTTAGGAAAGTTGCCTAAAATGCTTTTATGTGCTAAATGTTATATGTTGCCATATATGATATTAATTGTTCGGATCTATGGTCTGTTGCCGACCGGATCTGGAAACCTTATGTGTGTAGGATTCTAAGCATATGCCTACGTTATTAGAACTAGCATGTAAACATTTCGGAGTAATAAGGATGATTTGAATATCTATCGTGAATGAGGATCTAATTTCACCTTATTCGGTGTGTAGATCAAAAATGGTGAGAACAAGGAGTGGCGTTGGAAACGCGGATGAAAACAGGAATCAACCGCCAGTGATTGAGCAAATACCCATTGTAGCAGCAGCACCATAACCAATAACAATGGCTGCGGTGCAAGCCATGATTCGGGCTATGCTAGCCGAACAAAGGGAGGAGATGCGACAAATGTTGCATGATAATAGGGATGAACCTATCATACCTATTGAGGAACCCGAATTGATCCCCGAGCAATCGGAGGAAGGGAACAATAGTCGCATTATGAGTCAAGTTGGGATTCAAGGAGAACGAAGGAACGATCCGGAAAGGAGAAACAACAAGGATGGGCGAATGTACAAGAACTTATTGGGCGCCAGGCCGCCAAGTCTTTCTAGAAGCCTAAAGCCTGTTGAGATAATGGATTGGATCTCCGAAATGGAGATGGTATTTGAAAGTTGCGATTGTAGCAACAAACAGAAGACCGTCTTTGCGGTTAGACAACTGAAGACTGGAGTCTTGAGTTGGTGGAAGTTGTTGGCAGATACTATGCCACGAGGAGAAGCCCTGAAAATGTCATGGGAGGAGTTCTTGGAGCAACTAAGGGTGCAGTATTGTTCAGAAATAGATCTGATTGATCTGAACAATGAGTTCCAAAACTTGAAGAAGGGGAAGATGAGCATAGACGACTATGCTACTGCATTTACTGAGAAAATGAATTTGTTTCCGTACCTAGTGCCAACGGAACTCTCCAAGGTAGAGAGGTTTGCTAATGGACTGCCTGCCGACTTTGGTCCGACAGTCAAGATGGCAACTACTCTGAAAACGGCTGTTCGTGCAGCTAAGAATGTGGAGGCCCAGCAGAAGGAAAAGGGTCTGGAAAGGATAGATGTTGGTGAAAAGAGGAAGTTCGATGGAACTTTAGGGTCCAACAAGAAAAACAAGTTCTCGAAGTCTGGTTCGAGGGGAAGTGGAGGTGAAGCGAAATGGTGCGACAAATGTAAGAAGAAGCATCATGGAAGATGTGAGGTGGCGAACACATGCTACAAGTGTGGAAAGCCAGGGCACTATGCCAATGAATGTACCCTCACTAAGAAAGTTTGCTATGGTTGTGGTGAGGAAGGACACATGTCGAGGGACTGCCCGAAGAAGAAGGAGGCAGCTAGACCCAACATTCCACCAAATCCAAAGTCGAGAGCATTCCAGATAACACTGGAAGCTGCTAAAGATGAAGCTGATGTCGCTTCAGGTAGCTTTCTCGTTAACGAGTTGCCTGCCCAAATTTTATTTGATTCTGGAGCCAACTACTCCTTTATATCGCATGAATTTGGTAGAAAGCTAGCTTTGCCTGTTGTTAGACTAGATGCTGCCTTATTAGTTGAAGTTGGTAGTGGCAAGTTTGTACCTGTTAGCCATCGTATGAGAAACATCTTAATTGATCTGAATGGGAATAAGTTCCACGAGGAATTATTGCCTATAGAACTTAATGGTTTCGACATCGTATTGGGAATGGATTGGCTTAGCGCCAATGACGCCGAAATTTTATGCAAGAAGAAAATAGTCAAAGTAAACCCGCCTGGGAAAGATTCGTTTATGGTGTATGGGGACAAACGCAGAGTGAATTCTGGAATCATTTCATTGATGAAAGCCAGAAAATGTTTGACCAAGGGGTGTACATCATATCTAGCATTCGTGATTGATGCTAAGAAGGAAAAGAAGGTGATGCAGAATATTCCAGTTGTGTGTGATTATCCGGAAGTATTTCCCGAAGATCTTCCTGGATTACCGCCTGATAGACAAGTGGAATTCCGTATTGACTTGTTGCCAGGAACAACGCCAATTGCGAAAGTACCTTATTGATTAGCACCGACGGAGATGAAGGACCTAATGATGCAACTTCAGGAGTTATTGGACAAAGGTTTCATTAGACCTAGTTCATCACCTTGGGGAGCTCCGGTGTTATTTTTGAAGAAGAAAGATGGAAGTATGAGAATGTACATTGATTACCGAGATCTGAACAAGGCAACAATAAAGAATAGATATCCGTTGCCAAGGATTGATGACCTGTTTGATCAATTGCAAGGTTCGAGCTATTTCTCGAAGATCGATCTAAGGTCAGGATATCATCAGCTGAAAGTAAGGGAGCAGGATATTGAGAAGACTGCATTCAGAACCAGATATGGACACTATGAGTTCTTGGTTATGTCGTTTGGACTAACCAATGCTCCTGCAGCGTTCATGGATTTAATGAATAGGGTTTGTAATCCTTTCCTTGATAAATCCGTGATAGTGTTCATAGACGACATTCTGATTTACTCGAAGAGCCAGGAGGAGCATGGCAGACACTTGCGAGAAGTGTTGGAAGTTTTGAAGAAGGAGAAACTGTATGCTAAGTTCTCCAAATGTGATTTTTGGATTCGTGAAGTCCAATTCTTGGGTCACGTGGTCAACCAAGAAGGGATAATGGTTGATCCAACAAAGATTGAAGCTGTAACAAAGTGGGAGCAACCGAAAAGTCCCACGGAGATTCGAAGCTTTTTAGGATTAGCCGGATATTACCGAAGGTTTATCCAAGGCTTTTCTTCGATCGCTACTCCGTTGACAGCTTTGACCCACAAAGGAGCTACTTATGCTTGGAGTGATAAGCATAAAGAAGCATTCGAGAAGCTAAAGAAGAAGCTATGCGAGGCACCGATACTTTCTCTACCTGATGGAGTTGAAGACTTCACCGTTTATAGCGATGCGTCTGGGGTTGGATTGGGTTGTGTTTTGACCCAAAGAGAAAAGGTGATAGCATATGCGTCTCGACAGCTAAAAGAGCATGAAAAGAATTACCCGACTCATGATTTGGAGTTGGCAGCGGTAGTTTTCGCTCTGAAAATATGGAGGCATTACCTCTATGGCACGAAGTGCAAACTTTTCATTGATCATAAGAGTCTCCAATATCTCTTTAATCAGAAGGAATTGAATATGAGGCAACGACGCTGGCTAGAATTACTTAAGGACTACGACTGCGAGATACTTTACCACCTTGGTAAAGCTAATGTTGTTGCTGATGCTCTCAGTCGGAAAGTCAATCTTGAAAGGAAAATGCCAAGAGCGTTGAGAATTGAAGTTGTCTCGACTATTGTGGAAAGTATAAAGAAAGCTCAAGAGGAAGCTTCTGAAAAGAATGACAGAAAGGAGGAACGTTTGGGCAAAACATTGGTGTTCGGTGTAAACAGTCACGGACTGAAGGTGTTACAAGATTGGATTTGGGTACCTAAGTCAGGAGGAATCAGAGGTCTTCTGATGGAAGAAGCTCACAAGACCATGTACTTGATTCATCCGGGTAGCACTAAAATGTATAGGGACCTGAAACCCTACTACTGGTGGCCGACGATGAAGCTTGATGTTGCAAAGTATGTGGCTGAGTGTGTGACTTGCGCGAGAGTAAAGACACAACATCAGAAACTGTACGGGAGTTTAGTGATGGGTTTTTGGTCATAAGACATCCTATGTGCTCATACAAACCCTAATGCTTGGATCTAGGTTTCTCTATTGTACATGCTTTGAATCCAAGACTATAAACCCTAATTCTAGCATACAAATAATCATATTAGATATTAGAATAAGTTTATAATGTTACCTTGATTGTTATGTAGCAATAACAATCCCAATTCCTCCTTGAATTGACTTTGGAAGGCTTAGAGTCACAAGTGTCACTCCTCTAATGGTTCACAAACACCATAAGCAAGAGGATGAAGAGGAGAGAGGTTAGAGGCTGCCCAAAAACGTGTGAAACCCTAGAAGGTTGCTTGTCCACGTTTTTGAGGCATAAGGGGTCTTTATATAGTAAGGCTATTAGGGTTATCTAACAAGGAAACCCTAATTTGGTTGCTTAAGCCCTAAGCAACCCATATACTCCTTTAATCAAGCCCATGGACGATTTCCTTATGGGTTTCCCCATAGAATTCGTCCACCTCTTGATTCAAGGCAATCCATGGCCCAAATTGCAATTATCCTATAATTACAATTCCAGTCCCTTAAGTTTAATTAATCTCTTTTAGTCACAAAACTAATTACCAATTAATTATTGACTAATATTAATTAAACAATATGATTTCTCCTTTAATATATTATTCCCATAATATATTAATAAATCATATTTAATCCTTTCTCTCCATAATTCATCCTATCAAGTTGCTTTGGTGAAGGCAACCCAAAAGGACCATGCACCATCGGGTCAAGTACATACCAAAATAGTTATGGACATAGACACTAATCCAACAGTCTCCCACTTGGATAAGTCTAACAACTATTCTGCGTATGACTTCGGATCCCGATCTGCAATCATAGCTTTCCAAAGCCGCTGTCAACTCTAATCATATCAAATACGCGTGTCCTTAGATAAGGGATCATATATTCCTCCATTCTAGATATCATATGAGATATGATTTCAAATCATTCTCTTTGTACTATATCTCGATTTCCGATTTATGACGACTGACTAATTGAACAAATCAAAGTAGCCCTAGCCCGGCCAAGCATTTATGTTTGTCATCACTAAACCATCGAGGGGCCCAAAAGATATCTCTTTTATCCTACTTTGAATAAAAGGAACGGATAAACTTTGATACAATGCTCGCTTGCACTCACGCACCAAATCACACACAACAATATGTTTTATAACACCAAGTTACTAGTGCGTTCACATATTATCAATGTGCAACCGATTCGCAAGATACAACTGACACATCTCGGTTTCAAGAATATAAGATGTTATCGTCTCACCAATCACTCGTGATACAATTTCATGGAGTGATCCAAGTGAGCGTGGGTTTAATCCAATGCTCAAATCATATTCGTAAGCACTCATGAACGTTGCAGCAAACATTTGCTTATGTCTAATGCTCTTTAGACAATCCACACACCAATTCACGACAGTCTTCATTCATATCTACTTCCAACATATGAACGACTGCGGTCCGTTCGAATAATTCAATTATTCTTAACAAACTCAATTATTCTGGAAGTCAAAACATGCAAAGTGAAACACAAGAATAATACTAATCCCATATGGCCTCAAACCTTTGAGTATAAATAAAACACCTTTTATTTATCACCATATCGATTACTCATTATTTTTCGTTTCGGGTAATCAACTTCTTACTTGAATTCCAACACTTGTCCCATGCTCCTAGCATGCACACAATGTTTACCTATGGTTCTTACATTGTGAAATAGATCACTTTGAACACATTTCCAATCCTTCTCATTTCACAACTCCAAATCTGTTTTTCATAAGTTAAAGAATATCAAATTCTTGTTACTTATAGAATATGCTAGATTCTAACATTCTATGCAACTTATCCTTTCGTAATGTCACTGCACCAAAGTCACATAGACTATTGCCAATGATATTACAAAGTCCTCTATCGGAGATTGTTACAAGACAATTCCATAGACGTGATGTCTCTCACTCAAAGTACATTCTTTGAACATCCTTTTGCATAGAAGTTTCTAATATAATCATAGATTTCTCAATATTCAATTCCCAATATGGACACACTTCCATATGTTCCATATGACAACTCATTCTTAATAGAATCTTATCTATTCGTAATGATGTCGATATGGTCCATCCAATATGGAAACATTTCCATATTTTTCAATACTATACTTCCAACTATTCACAAGCGACCAATCCTCGTCGAACTTTGGGTTGTCCTTTGATAATTGTTTAATTGTTTTTAGTCAAAACCAATTCTAGTCCCTTTTCCCTCTAAATGCGCTCGACATTTGGAAAATTTTAGAATGGTCAAACATTAAGCATTTGCAATCGATCCTATACCCGAAGCGTATGGGACACGACGCATAATGTTTTATTTGCTATGTTCTCAAAATTCGAATTGTGAAAAGGGATGCCGTAATCATAATCGAAATTTTAAGAACACACTATGTACCTTTGACTAAATTTATTAACATTTCTCAACCTAATCCTTTAGATTTGAAATGAAGCATAATATTCTCTCCCTTAATTATAGCAAAACAACCTTTCAACTCTTACAGCTTTGCAAAGTATGACTCTTGTTTTCTATAATTAATATTGCTAACCTTGCAATACTTTCCTTAATAATCATACAATCATAACATTTATGCTCCCACTATCATGATGATTATTATAAAACATAATACTTATGCTCCCACTAGCTTCGACATGTATTCAAAAACATCTTAACTTTCAGAAAACAATACTTATTGAATTTCTTAAGTTCATGTTTCTAATACTTAGTGCTTTGATAATACTTTATCAATGCTTCTTGAACTTATACACCTTTGCCTTCGATAGTTCATATGTGTGTCTAAACAATTAAGACTAATTGCCAAACCTCACAATTCAATTTATGGAAAGGGATGCCGTAACCATGATTGAATTTGAGAATGCAATTTTACAATCACTATCTTCTTAAAATCTCTCTTAGTGAAAGCATTTCTTCACAATCATTTTCATGAAGGAGGAAATCTTATGACACTTAGATTTGAGCGGTGTATGTGTTCCTATCCATGTGAATTTGTTAAAACCAAAGTTTATGACAAATTCAAACTCATATGGACCGAGCTTTCTTAATCTTGATTTCTTGCCTTATGGTAGCACAGCTGCCCACCATGTCTTCCAAGTAGTTAAGCGGCTCACCTTTTCTTATAAATGTACCTTTCATTGATTAAGGTGCTTTGCCTTTTATGCGTTCAAAATAAGAACTCATAGAACTCTCATGCATAATTAACTCGATTGGATTGGCACAGAATCAAAATAATGTCAACACGATAGGTTGTAAACCTCAACTCGTGTGCTAGTGATGATCGATAAGGTTTATTTGATTTGTTCTTGAAACCTTTCAAGACTATTAAGACTCCCACTGACTCCTTGACATATAAGATTCTTTTGTCAATAAACCATTTCTTGACAAACAAATATTCAAGAGTTAGTGTAGCTTTTATCAAAAGACTTCATAAATTGGTCCTAGTTGGTCTTTGTCTTATCCAAGACATCACAACTTTCCACATTTAATGAAAGTTACAAACCTTCTTAATACCTTTCACTCAATGTTACAATCTTAACTTTAAGACTTGTTATTGGAACGAAGTATGATTGACTTATTGATTTAACCATTTCTTCAATTCTTGATTCCTCTTCTTAGACATACAATTGTACTAAGACTTACTTAGAGGATCAATTGAGATATGGTTCTTAATCATTAAGACCTATCATAAAGCATAAAAGGTGCTCTCCCATCTTCTTAGAATGGAGAAAGTTTTATCTTTCTGCCTACTTGATTCTTCTTATTCGCTCTGCTATTGATCTAAACCCTTTAATCAATTCATAATTACACTTAATCTTGTAAGTATAATCATATTTACTAAGCTTTTAGTAAATCATGACGAATATCTTTGTCACTCTTATGGTGAACTTGATCAACACACAACTTTGTGTACTCGATCTCCTAGTTCTTCACTTGACACCTTGTCAATGAATTAGTCTAATTTCCAAATATGAAATTTCTCATTCATCGTGCAACCAAGTTGCATGATTCCAAATTTCTGTCCAATTGAAACTTGGGCGATGAGAAACTCTCTCTATTTGGTAAATTCTCGACTTTCCATAAATAACATAATAAGAACCAAATCCATTATTGCTAATAGTAGAAACATTTTAACATCAATTTTTCATACACGCCATTGTAAGGATAAATAAATAAAATTTAAAATCAAAAATTTATTTTATTGCGGAAAAATTTGTCCTTACAATGCAACTCATTGAAAAACTTATGCTAATACATCTTCCTTAGCAATCTAATTCTAACTCTAAGTAGTAGCTCAAGAATCTAATCTTCGAGAAATGCGATCGAAATCCATTCCTACACGGTTAGATTCTGCTCATTTCTTCCCTTAAGCTTCCTTTATTTTCTTCGATCCTACAAAACATCAATCGTAATCTTATCACATTATGTATTAAGAATCTAGAATAGAAGCTTAAAAGAGTTAGTCAATGGATTTTACCTAAAGCAGAGCCATACGTTTCGACTCTCCCATCTCTTAGATCTCTTAGGTAAATAGGGTAGCTTTGTCTCCAATGCCCCTTCTCTTGGCAATAAAAACAAATCGACTCTTTTGGAACAGCACATGGAACTACTTCAGACATTGCCTTTCTCTTATGATCAAACTTTTCGATCATAGCATGTCTTTCGTTGCCATTGTCTATATCCATAGAGATCTCGAAGGCAGATTCACCAATCAACTTTGCTTTTCTATTGCGCCAAATCATTGCTGATTCAGCAGCAATAAGCATGTAGGTGAGATCTATAAGGGTCACGTCGTAGTTCATCATATAGTACTCTCTTACGAACTCACTATATGAGTTAGGAAGTGACTGAAGAACCCAATCAACATCTATTTCCTCACAAACAACGGATCCCAACATTCTTAGTCTATCAATGTGCGACTTCATCCCTAGGACATGTGCACACACCGACTTTCCTTCTTTATGTTTACTTGCCAAACGGGTTTGAGTGATCTTGAACTTTTCAAGCCTTTGAACTTGTGGGTTAGGGAGAATAATTGGAGGAGGAGGAGGAAGTGAAACATGATTTCTTGTTCCTCGATCGAATCGTGGAATATCATCTTCATGTGGAATGCTTGTTCCACGGGATTTGAGAAGACCATATTTGTCGAACTTTGACATCTACAAAACGGGAGAAAAACGAATTCAAGTTAGTTGATAGATTGAGTCCTTGGTAGATTACCCAAGTGAAATTCCAAGGCTAGGACCCAACACAATACGCTACAACCTAGAAAAGGGATGCCGTAATCTAGTTGCAGAATATTTGAAGGTAAGTGAATGACGATTCACTAATTTCCACCATGAAAAACGAAAAAGAAATTTAAGTTTTAAATCTATGAAAACTCCTAGATCCTTTGAGATACATTGAACTTTCAATGGCATGTTTATATCTCGATATGCCCCTCTTGTTTGTGACTGGGATGCCGAGGTTCACAAAGCGGGTGTGAATAACCATGCAAACTTACATGGTGCCCTCACATGTTACAGTCACCTATTCGATGTGCCGGTAAACCACACACGCTCCACCGAACTATGACAAACATTGAGTCACCCTGTGCTACCTTTGCTTAGACCCATTTAGTGTGCCGGTTAACCACACACGCTCCACTAATGTCTTCGCAAGGGCACAAAGTGTAATTTCATGGAATTGCATCAATTCACTTTTGCCTAAGTAACTAAGATTGGGAATTTTATGAAAACATTTAGTTACTTTAGTAATTCATTATACTTATAATGGAAGATTTCGTCCTATCCTACCCGTTCGGCTAACGACCCTCCACTAGTCAAGAGTGCGGTGGGTAAGAGTGGATACCCATTCAATCGCCATTTTATAGGCAATTTCCTTAAACGCCCCTTATAGACCAGCTCCGTGAATGAGGCCTACTAACGGTAAGACTGACTTTTAGTTATACATATATATAATGTTAGACTTTTAATGTTATATATAGTATAGGGTGTATTTTATAACTTTTAAAATACTATGTGGTTAACTTTAACAATTACACTTTTAATTCTATTAAATAGTTAACCTAAACTTTTATGGATTTATTAAATCTCTTTTAATTATACACCTTAATTAATTAATAAAACCATAAGGGTGTGAATTGAACTTTTTCAAAACTATACTAGAGTTTTAGAATTTAACATTCCTAATTAAACTGTTAATCAACTTTTAAATTCCAAAACTTGAGGGCAAGTTTTGAAACATTTCAACACATTAGGGTTTAGAATTTAAATATACATCAAAATTAAACTATTTAATCAAAATTTAAATTCCAAAACTTGAGGGCAAGTTTTGAAACCTTTTTTCAAAACATTAGGGTTTCAACTATTTAAATTTCAAAACAACAAAACTTTTGGGGTTCAAATTTAAACTATAAAACCTAAAGGGCAAAATATGAAACTTTTCATAACAACAAGGATCAAATAACAAATAATCTAAATTAACAATTAATCACATAATTATCCATATTTGATTTATTTAATGATTTCTTGCAAAACAATTTATCAATTTACTCAAAATAATTAATCAATTATCACATAAGGAAACAATTATCTTATTAATTGATAAATATCTTCAATTAGATCAAAATTATGGTCAAATATATCATATAATCGGATTAATATTGATCTAACATGATAAGGTAACTATCCATAAGCAAAAACAGCAAGAAATCCCGAAGTACCCTCCTTCTGACGAGTTGACTCGTCGAGTCAGACTTGGACTCGTCGAGTCACCTTGGACTCGGCGAGTTCAGCCATGGACTCGGCGAGTCCAGCCTCCAGATTCCAAAAAATCAAATTTTCCAGTTATATCAAGCATCAATACAATAGAAACCAATCTAGGCTCTGATACCACTGATGGGTTTTTGGTCATAAGACATCATATGTGCTCATACAAACCCTAATGCTTGGATCTAGGTTTCTCTATTGTACATGCTTTGAATCCAAGACTATAAACCCTAATTCTAGCATACAAGTAATCATATTAGATATTAGAATAAGTTTATAATGTTACCTTGATTGTTATGTAGCAATAACAATCCCAATTCCTCCTTGAATTGACTTTGGAAGGCTTAGAGTCACAAGTGTCATTCCTCTAATGGTTCACAAACACCATAAGCAAGAGGATGAAGAGGAGAGAGGTTAGAGGCTGCCCAAAAACGTGTGAAACCCTAGAAGGTTGCTTGTCCACGTTTTTGAGGCATAAGGGGTCTTTATATAGTAAGGCTATTAGGGTTATCTAACAAGGAAACCCTAATTTGGTTGCTTAAGCCCTAAGCAACCCATAGACTCCTTTAATCAAGCCCATGGACGATTTCCTTATGGGTTTCCCCATAGAATTCATCCACCTCTTGATTCAAGGCAATCCATGGCCCAAATTGCAATTATCCTATAATTACAATTCCAGTCCCTTAAGTTTAATTAATCTCTTTTAGTCACAAAACTAATTACCAATTAATTATTGACTAATATTAATTAAACAATATGATTTCTCCTTTAATATATTATTCCCATAATATATTAATAAATCATATTTAATCCTTTCTCTCCATAATTCATCCTATCAAGTTGCTTTGGTGAAGGCAACCCAAAAGGACCATGCACCATCGGGTCAAGTACATACTAAAATAGTTATGGACTTAGACACTAATCCAACATTTAGAACCTTTGCCTGTGCCAATGGGTAAGTGGGAAGACATTGCTATGGATTTTGTCACTAAAATGCCCAGAAGAAAGAATGGTCACGACATGATTTGGGTGGTCGTTGATCGATTCACTAAGAGTGCGCATTTCATAGCGGCCAAGGAGAAATTGTCTATGGAGAAGCTTGCGAATTCTTACATGAAGGAAATTGTGAGGCTTCACGGTGTTCCGTTAACGATTGTGTCGGATCGTGATAGCCGTTTCACCTTACGGTTTTGGAAAAGTCTACAAGAGGAATTGGGTACCAAGTTATGTTTAAGTACAACTTACCATCCGCAGACTGATGGTCAGAGTGAAAGAACGATACAAACACTTGAAGATATTCTAAGAGCATGTACCTTGGAATTCATAGGTAATTGGGATGAACATTTACCTTTGGTAGAATTTTCCTATAATAATAGTTTCCACTCGAGCATTAAGATGGCACCTTACCAAGCTTTGTATGGACAGAAGTGTCGTACGCCGTCTTGTTGGCTTGTGGCTGGGGAAAAGCAGTTTATGGGACCGGAGTTGGTTCATCAAACTGCTGAAAAGTTGAAAATAATTATGTTAGCAGCTCAGGATCGTCAAAAGAGCTATGCTGACAAGAGGCGAAGACCGATGACTTTTGAGGTTGGGGATTCGATTTTGCTTAAAGTCTCGCCGTGGAAGGGAATTATAAGATTTGGTAAAAGGGGAAAGTTGAGTCCAAGGTTTATTGGACCGTTTAAAGTTCTTCAGAGGATTGGGAACCAAGCTTTCAAGCTCGAACTACCAGAAGAACTGAATGGAATTCATAACACTTTTCATGTGTGTTATTTGAGGAAGTTCAAGGGAGAAGTTCCCAACATGATTCCACTTTCGGAGTTGAGAATCGATGAGAACAAAAGGTTGATTGAGGAACCAGAGGCAATTGTTGACCGAAAGACTAAGAAATTGTGACGCAAGATGGTTGAGTTAGTGCTTGTCCGATGGAAACACACGAATGGGCCGAATCTCACCTGGGAGACGAAGAGTGACATGATGGGTCGCTATCCGCATTTGTTTGTTGATGTCTGATTCCGGGGATGGAATCATTCTAAGGTGGAGAGAATTGTAACGCCTGTGTTTCCGGGCTTGCCATTTTTAGCAATGTAATAGTCTAGGTTAACCTTTGTAACCCGTTTTGAAATAATAAGAGTGTATTATTTGAGTAGTATGTGTTTTGTGCTTAATTGCTTAATTATGTGGTTTGATTAACTAAGAATAAAAATAAGCGTCAAAATTTAAGTGTAAAATAAACTTAATATCTTTGGATAATGTTGTAGTAGTTGAAACGAGGTTTCCGAATATATATAGAACGCCCAAATCTGACTTCGTATGAGGAAGTTATGATTTATCGAAGTTTCGACTTTGCGGTATGCAGCCTGAAATACTCGATTTGAGATCGAGCGGTTTTTAGCCGAAGCATTCTAAACGAGGATCGAAGGTCTCGTTGTTGGTATCGAAGCGATAAAAAGTTAGGCAAGAACGGACGTCAAACGAAGAAGTTATGAATTTATAACGAAGTTTTTCTGTCGCGGCCTATTAAAAATAAATAATAAAAATAAAGTCAAAATTAGCCGACGAAGTCTAAGCGAAAGTTGTAGAGCATAGTCTCACCTTCGCGTGGATATAAAGAACGTCGAAATCGGAGTTCGTATGAAGAAGATATGAATTTTCTAAGTTTATTAATTAATTTGTATTTATTTTTAATTGAAAATTTCGGCATTATCCGAAGGGGAGTTAGCAGTCTGATCCGAGGTACGCAACGCGTACTCCGAAGATGTCGACACTCGCAGCAAGTGGCTTCGGATGACGAACGCAGTGACGATTTCGGACCTGTACGCCCTGCGTACAAGCGTACGCCCCGCGTACGTGCGAGGCTCAGCCTCTATAAAAGGCTTGCGATGAAAGCCGAGATTTTTGTTCATTTTCTCTTTTCTCTCTCCCGTTTTGCATCGATTTGCGTGCCAGAAATACCCTGAAGCCCCGATATCATTCTCGAGCCCCGAGGCAAGTCCCGAGATCCCGAAGATCCCGAGAAGTGCGGTTCCCGAGCCGAAGCTCTGCCCGCGGGAAGTTCGATTTTTGTAGAGATCTTCCAGATCTGCTGAGGATTACTACTTCTGCAAGTCGTAGTGTTGTCCGATCATCTTCTGATCAAGTGAGTGTATACTACCTTTCATAAACACGATAATAATACAAGTATGGTTCGAGTGTAATAAGTATATTGTTGTTTATATGTGTGAGTGTGTAGTTACTTTCTTCTAACGCATGATTATGAAGTATTTTATACGAAATACGTGTTATGTGTAGAATTTGTTGTTATGTGTGTGAATATATGTTCACCCTCTTCCATCTCATAGATCTGAATTGCTTTCTATGAAATACGTGTTACGTGGGTATGCCTCATCTGTTATGTGGAATATATATTGAATGAAAATGATATACAGGTTTCAAACTATGTATGAAAGTATATATTTTATCTACTAATATGTTAGGCAGAACATGGGTAGATAGTTGGTGTGTAATAAACAGATGAGAGGCCTCGATGTTGTTGTTGTTGTTGATCTAGTTATTCAGCGGAGTATGGATAACGACCACGGACTCTTTCTAGACAGTCCAGTGGAATGCTAGCAGGTTCGTAACCTGTAGGTGTTGTGAACGATGTGTTCACCGGTGTACTCTATCCCCCTCATGGTTGCCTTTAGGATATCTATTGTTGAGGAAACCCCTTAGCAGTGATGTCCGTCCCGATGAAAATCCTAGATTAGGTCCCTTGAGATAGATGTTATTTTAGGGACGTAAAGTGAGGATAACGGGAATGGGTAATCGGGATAGTGTTGGTTGGTGAAATTAAATATAACTTATTTACTGTGGGTTGAAAACCCTATATGCTCACCAGGCTCCCAAGCCTGACCCACTTAGTTTTATTTGTATTACAGGTAGTGGCGCGAGGGCATAAGATGGTTGAATCATCAAGTTGTTTTGTTTACAAGTCTGTATATGTATATATTTGTTGAATGACTTGTAATGTTATCGTTTATGCTTTATGGTCTGTATCGGAACATGACATCCCGAGTTTTGATTATATAATGAAAATGCATCTCTTGATGAAATGCTTTGATAAATATTATTTTATCATATTTTGTTTTGGGAACAAATTTCGCAACTCTTTCAAATCAAAAGGATTTACTCTGAAATTATTTAAAAGAATAAATGAAAATCGGTCTTTTCTGGCCGTGATTTTGGGGATGTCACAATACGGAGGCAACCCATGCTATCAATTCTCAATATCTTCATTCCGACTCTCTCGAGTCCTACAGGCGATCCACCAACCTGAATTCCCAACCATGCTTTAACCATTACCAATACACGCACTAGCTGTGGGGGGGGGGGGGGGGGGTTCTCAAACTCCCAACCCTGAACTCATCGAGCCATCAAACGCTGAACTACTTATTTTCCTTCTCGGAGGTCGCGCACTCATTCTCGGTCTGCATGCTCCTACCTTTGTACACTCGGAGGATTCTCCCCCACTTCGATCCTGCTTACCCCTTTCTGCTCAAAACTCAAAAGAAATCCCAATCCTTGCTACCATTCCATAATCAAGCTGATGAGGATCCCAAGCTTACCATAGCTAGGGATCTAACTACTCCAATTCTAAAATCATATGGCTCCGAATTAGCGAGACATACCAAGTCCCTCCCAAGCATGCTACAATTACTGTATCCTAAGCAACCTTCCCCAATAGAGCACATCCCTTAACTACCATTTTAATATCCAAGGTATGTAGATGGCATATAACTCGATCAAAAGCAAGCCGCACAAAAATAAAATACTCATAGTGATAACGATGCAGAACCATAACAATATAATCACGCACAAATTAAAGAACTGAAAATGGAAATCGCATACCTGCAACGTCCGATGCTGCTCGTGCCTCCAGGGTAGTCATCTGAAAAGCCCTGCCTCCTATCGCAGGCGCCTCTGCACGACCCTGACGGCTGTCCGTGATCCTCAAGGTTGCAGGGGCAGGTGCCATCACCCGTCCTGCTGAAAACAAATTGGGCACTAGGCCTTCTTGTGGCCCCGCTGATTGTAGTGAAAACATAACAAGTCTGATCCTTGTGTGGTGGTAACAGTACAATCCCTGCTGAAATGATGGTATCCTTTTGAGTTAGAAGCCAAATCTGAAGCTGCTACTTCGGATCTAAGCATATTATGGTCTTGAGAAGCATAAAGTATCTGCCCTTGAGTTGATTATGGAGCCTCTTTGCCTTAAACCCTAGTTTATGGTGTATTTTGCCTAGATCTCCTTCTCTACACGTAAAGCTTGAAACTTTACGTGAGAAATAGGCTTGGGAAGGGTAGATCTACAGTTTGGAGTCCATGCATGACTCCTGCACGGGGGCGCGTGCAGGAGTGGTAGCGGCGGTGAGTCTACCGATTTCCGAGTCCTGTCCTGTCTGACTCACCGAGTCTCCACTCGACTCACTGATTCGAATCTCAACTTGAAGGGTTTAGGGTTTCGCGACCTGACTCGCCGAGTCCAAGACAACCTTCATCAGACTCACCGAGTTGTTCTTCAAACTTGCCGAGTTCCTGCCCAACTTCATCCGACTCGACGAGCTGTTCATCCCACTCATCGAGTTCCTCCTAATCTTCATGCTACTCGCCGAGTCCACTCAAAGGACTCGCCAAGTCCATTCAAGTCTACATACATGCAGAGGACTTTTGAGTCATGCATGGACTCTAAACTGTAGATCTACCCTTCCCAAGCCTATTTCTCACGTAAAGTTTCAAACTTTACGTGTAGAGAAGGAGATCTAGGCAAAATACACCATAAACTAGGGTTTAAGGCAAAGAGGCTCCATAATCAACTCAAGGGCAGATACTTTATGCTTCTCAAGACCATAATATGCTTAGATCCGAAGTAGCAACTTCAGATTTGGCTTCTAACTCAAAAGGATACCATTATGGCTAAAAAGACCCAAAACTCACATATAGATCTAGGTGCAAAAGAGTCCAAGCACTAGTTTATTACCTCCAAATGTTCAGAAATATCTTCCCACTCCCCGATCTATAGCCCCTTCTTGCACCTCCAAGGTCCTTCTTCCTTCTCCAAGCTTTAATGCACTCTTCAAGGCAACAATTGGCTCAATCAATGGATATGGCGGCTAGGGTTTGGTATTCTAGGTGAAAGAGGTAATAAAGGAACCCTAGGGGAGAGAATGAGACGTTTAAATAAGCTCCAAGTCCTGGAATTAGGGTTCTTCTCGTACAGACCAGACTCGCCGAGTCCCCTTCGCCGACTCGCCGAGTCGGTCACTTACTCCTCGACCCGGATCCCGCTCGGACTCGCCGAGTTCCTCCTTGGACTCGCCAAGTCGTCTCTTAAAATTAGGGTTTTCTTTCCTTCCTTGGCCTTCCAGACTTTGGGTGTTACATTATGATCGAAAAAGTTTAAATTTGGCGTAAAATTTATGGATATTCCAATAGTAAAAGAAGTAGTAAAAGGAGATGGTTAAATTTTTTTGATCGAATAAACAACATTGGATTAATTATTCATATAGAACACAAATTTGACTTTACAGGTTTTTCCATATAGTAATATTTCTTTTAAAGCTTTACCACGTGTTTCTCTTAGTAAAGACAAAAAATGTTAGTTATAATTTATTTATAGCTTATGGATGGGATTCTAAAGTCATAAAATATTTATTGCATGTTTAAATGCTTTATCAAAACATTTTAACTAGACTCACAACTGTTTTAAGTAATATGTTGTTTTGAAGGGTAGGAAGATAGGTTTCTTCCTCACATGGATAGAAGTTGTTGAAGCCATACAAGGGTTTAATGATCCATTATATAAAGGATTTAATGATTATCAACAGGCTTTAACAATAGTAAGAATGCATTTAGGCATGAATTTTTATATATCAGCCTCTCTTAAGCATTATGTAGAACCTCCAGTTACTTATTCAGTAACCAGAGATTCAAATCAAAATTTGTTTTGTGATCATTGTGAAACCATGAAAAATAATTACAAACTTGTAAATGAAGAAATCTATAAGCTTAAAAACAAAAAACAAGATATGATTAATAAAACTAACAATTTTCAAAAAACTTTTCACTCTCAACAAACAGAAGTAATAAATATTTCTAGTGGTTCCTCTTCTGATCCTGAAAAGAAGAGTAAGATGAGTACTCACTCCCCAATGAGTGATACAGAAGGTACTAGTAAGCCAGAGAAGTTACTAGCTAGTCTAGTGATTCTGGCAACGGTAAAGACTTATCAAATCCGATTTTGGCTACGGGATTGCTAAAATCTTAGGAGACACAAAGGACTCTTGATTCCTCTACAAAAAAAATAAAGAGACACAGGGGACTCCAATTTCCTCTACAAAAATAAATAAATAAATAAACAAACTAGAGAAATTTGGGATTCACTTGGAGAACTAGGAAAATAAAAAGATTTCTTAGTCAAATACAACCCTTCACCAAGTCCAAGTAATCTAGAATCTCCCTCTTTTACTCTAATCCCAGAAAACCTAGATTCCTCTATTTTTAAAGATGCCCAAAATTCTAAGTATTCTCATGAAAGCCTCCAAAATATTACAAACCAAATAGAATACCATAAAAATATTATGAAGCCTCTTCCTCTAGAAAAAATCCAAAACAGAAAAGATTCGATGAAAAGACTCTTTAAGAAGCAGTTAATAAAACAGTTCAAGAAATACTGAAGACTATGTTTCCAGATCTACAAGACAATTAAAAAAACTATTGTTGAAGATGAACAAAGAAAAGACACTCCTATGCCAGCTTATGTATGTTCAAATGATTTTGTATCTAGCGAAGAAAGTGTATGCAATAATTCAGAAGACTAGTTTGATTAAAATGAAGATAACAACCAATCAGATGATGCATTCTCTTTTGATTCAATTGCCAAACACAATCTTGACAGTTGAAGATATTTTGTTATTGAAGATTCTTAAAAACAACGATAGATTTAGTGAACAATGATAGACAAGACATTTACTATTAAAAAAATTCATTTCAAAGAAGACGACAACTTCCATTATGAAGCATTGATAGAAAAGACCTCCACCACAAATTTCCATCTGTCACGTTTATGGAGCCAACTTTTTGAAGCAAATTGTCAAGATATCATAATATATTAAGAAGACAGCTATGCATTTTTCTAAATAGTTTTGGTTCTGTTTCCTCTTTTAATCTTTCTATATAAAGAAGCTATTGTTTAGAAATTAGACACAACTACTAAGAAGCAAAAAACCTCTCCCTCTCACTTTCTCTCAACCTATTCACTTAAAAGTTCTTGAGCTCTTCTTCAACTTTGTGGTATAAACGTTGTAAAATATCCAAGTTTGCATATAAGTTTCTTTCCTTTATTTACTTTTAGTTTTTAAGGGATTTCCCAAAAATGAAAACCTTAAGTCCTTTAATATAATGTAGTTTTAGTTCGAAGTTCCCATTTTTTTTGTATGAAATTTTAATTCTCATATATAAATTTATGGTAAAATATATTCTAAGAGAAAATAAAGTTTGTTTAATAAAAGTATTGTCAATAATAACATTTGTTAATATTGCATCTTAATAGTGTTTATAATCTTCATTTCTTACTAAGTGACCCACATATTGGACATACGAATGGCTGGAGTGAGCCTATTATAAAGTGATTTTTTGGTGGTTGTGACAACTGTCAAATTCAGGTCATTCTCGGAATCATGCATCTTTTTGTGAAAACCATATATACACAACATGCCATGGCCTAGTAGTATAAATTAGGTCAAAATCTTGCATAAACAAGGATCCAACTAAAATCTAGGACTAATATACTTGACTCTTACGATTCTAGTAAGTTGTCTAGCTACCGTAGGAAATGACAATACCCGAATTAGAATAAACTTCAAACTTTGTTACAATTGAAAAAGGGTAGCCAACCCTAAAAATAAATTAAAATATTCTAATTTCATTTCAATATGATGGTGAATATTTAACAAAGTTCCAAAAGCACTAAAGAGCCCAAAAATCAAAAGTTATAAACTTTAAAACCTAAAAACTCTATAAGATTTGTTTTGAACCTCCTAATATCAAATTTAAATAATCAAATTATGGGATATAATCAATGACATAAAAATTTAGTTATCAAACGTTAGTCATAATTTATTAGTTAAGAACAAAGATTTTTAAATAAATCAAGAATTACATAAAGAAGCATATTTATAAAAATTAGGGTTTTATAAAAATTGAAGAGGAAATGTATTTAATTTAAATTTTAAGAGAGAGGGAAACTCTCTCACTCATAAAGTCGGCCACCTCCTCCAAGGCACCCCTTTTCCCCAAAAATCTCAATCATTTTATTCTTCTCTTACACTTCAACTTCCCTTTCATTCTCTCTCTCTCTCTCACACTCCACTGTTTACAACACTCAAACTCTCTCTTTCTCTCTCCAAACCCATGAAATTCTCCACCCAAGAACACCTCTCATGTAACATCCATAAAATTTATGCTGAATTTAAACTTTTAATACTAACAAAAGAGTCAAATAGTAATTGTTTTTACAAAACATTTCCAATTCTTTTATCATCAAAGTGTCCCAAAATAGATCATGAGGATGAGGAGCGGTACGGTCACGCCTTTGCCTTCCCTCGCTCTCCCGAAGTACCTGAAACAATAAACTGAAAACTGTAAGCCCGAGGGCTTAGTGAGCTACCCCCAAAATACCAACACCATACTGACAGAAACCATAGCCATAGCAATCAATCAAACAGCATACATACTGGGGCATCGGCCAGACTGGTCCGCCCTCCTAGGCCTACAGTCTGTCTGAATCTATCCCGAGCCTTTGGCATGACTGGTCCGCCGCGTGGGCCTGCAGTCTCACCAGACCGCTCGGAGGGTGTGTTGGCCTTCAGCACAAAGCAGGACCGCCTCAACCCAACCAACAAGCAACTAACCATGTACGCACACCATCATATACTGGCACATACACATAGCAAACATATCTATCTCATTTACCATCAATCATAGAGTTTCACTCGTAAATAGAGCATCGACCAAACATGTAACTATCATACCAATCCTTACAGATCATAAAAGCATAACATACTATCTATCCTGATTTCGATCTAACAGATCAGAATCATATGTAGCATACCATGACAACCGATCTAACCGATCTCTAGCATAACAACCATCCTAAACAGGATGAATTCTATCATAGCAATAACATAACACCCATCCTAAACCAGAATGAAATCTAACATGGAAATAACAAAGCAACCATCCTAAATTAGGATGTAAATCATAAAGGGCCGGCCTTGGTACCGTAGACCGTATCGATATAATGAGGATAACTCACCTTGCAGATGTCGATTCGAAAAGCAAACTCCAACTATCGGATCACTTGACACCAGCTCCACCACCTATAACCATAGCACCAAATACTCATAAGTTCTCACTCTTATGAGACACCCCATAAACTCTTAGTGATTCCTGATCAAGGTCAAAATCCTTAGTCAAGGTCAACAGTCCATGTTGACCTCAACTCGCCGAGTACACTCGGCCACTCGCCGAGTCCATGGAACACATTCCAACTTGCCGAGTCATCGGAGTGACTCGTCGAGTTCCTTTGAATCCTGATTAATCCTTAAGGCCACCCGTCGAGTTTCCTCCTTGCCACTTGACGGGTACACACACATGCATATCCTAGGGAAAAGCCATCCGACTCGCCGAGTTGTTCTTCAACTCGTCGAGTTCTATGGTGATCTTCATCGGACTCGCCGAGTTGTTCATCCAACTCGCTGAGTTCAATGACCATCTTCATGTGACTCGCCGAGTTCACTTTTGTGACTCGCCGAGTCCATCTAGTCCTCTTTCCATATAGACTTGTTTGGAGCCATGCAGCGGCTCCAAATCACAGATCCAAGCTTCTAAGGCATACTTACCAAGTAAAGTTGCAAACTTTACGTGCATGCATGGTTATAAAGGCTCCAAATGTCCATTTTAAGTTCTTAATGGAGCTTCTAGTCCAAGAGGGACTCCAACCACAACCAATACAACAACTTTATGACTCTAGCATCCAAGGAAGGTCCAGATCTGAAGTTACAACTTCAGATCTAGCCCATAGCTCAACATATCAACTTGAAAGTCCATAAAAAGCCCTAGAATCAACCAAAGGGAAGAAAAGGAAGTAAGAATGGTACTTTGATACCTTCAAACGGTGCTAGTTGAGGCAAACCCCGCTTCCCACTCCTTTCTTGCTTCATTTTCCATTGCACTCTTAGCTTCCTTCCTCCAAGATCCTCTTATCCAAGCTTCAAACCCACACCATGGCACACACACACGAATTAAGGTTTCAAGGGCTCTCAAAGACTGTAAGGAGTCCCAAAGGAGGCTGAGGCTCCTTTAAATAGGGGTGCAAACCCCGGGATTTAGGGTTTCATCTGCCAGCTCCTTCTCGCTGAGTCCCAATAGTTGACTCGCCGAGTAGGTCACTAGCCACGCGTTCTCACCCTGCTGCTACTCGACGAGTAGGTCGACCAACTTGTCGAGTAGAGCTTTATCCAGAAATTCTTAATTAATTAATAGTTTAGGATCGGGGCGTTTCAATTCTCCCCCACTTGAACTTGACTTCGTCCTCGAAGTCCGCTGAAGAAAACAATGACGGGTAATGCTCGCGCATTTCCGCTTCCGGCTCCCATGTCCACTCGGATCCCCTCCGATGTTCCCACTGCACCTTTACTAAATGTATTTCCTTGTGTCGCAGAATCTTCTTCTTTCTTTCCAAAATAGCTACAGGCCTCTCCACATAGTTCAGGCGCTCATCGACCTGAATGTCATCCAACGATACCACCGCCTCCTGGTCCATGATGCACTTTCGCATTTGTGAAACATGAAATGTGTTATGGATCCAGCTAAGTTCCTCCGGAAGTTCTAGCCTATAAGCCACCTTGCCAACCCTGCAACAATCCTGAACGGCCCGATGAATCGGGGACCCAATTTTCCCCTCTTCCTGAAACAGATCACACCCTTACATGGTGAGACCTTCAGGAGAACCATATCACCCACCTGAAATTCCAACTCAGATCGGCGTCAATCGGCATAACTCTTCTTTCGACTCTGAGCGGTCTGCAGCCGCTGTCTAATCTGCTGTATCATCTCGGTAGTTTGCAGAACTACCTCTGTTCGACCCATCACCCTGTGCCCAACCTCGCCCCAACAGACTGGGGTCCTACACTTCCACCCATACAACAGCTCGAAAGGCGGGGCGCCAATATTGGAATGATAGCTATTTTTGTAGGCGAACTGTGCAAGCGGTAGGTGGGAATCCCAACTTCCACCGAAATCAATGACGTACCCCCTCAACATATCTTCGAGGGTCTGAATGTTCCACTCACTCTGCCCATCCGTCTGCGGATGGAACGCTGTATTGAAATGATGCCTCGTACCTAGTTCCTCGTGGAACATCTGCCAAAAACGGGAAGTAAATCGGACATCCCGATCGGAAACTATGGAAACTGGAACCCCATGGCGAGAGACAATCTCACAGACGTATAGGTTGGCCAACTTCTCCGCTGACGAACTCTCCCGTATAGCTAGGAAATGGGCACTCTTGGTCAATCGATCCATGATGACCCATATAGCGTCGAATCCCCTTGCCGTTCTTGGCGATTTCGTGATGAAATCCATCGCGATCCGTTCCCATTTCCACATGGGAATCTCCAGAGCCTGCAACTTACCATGCGGCCTCTGGTGCTCGGCCTTGACCATCCTGCAGGTCAAGCACCTCTCAACGTACCAAGTGATATCTCGCTTCATACCAGGCCACCAATAACTCAAACTCAAATCTCGGTACATCTTGGTAGCCCCCGGGTGAATAGAAAAATGATACTTATGAGCCTCCTCCATCACTGTCTGCCTAACTCCTCCGGTCATCGGAACCCAAACCCGACCATATCGGGTCAATAACCCGCGGCTATCCTGAAAAAATCGGGCGCTTTCGTCCTTAATCCTTTCCATTTTCCAGTTTTCTGGTTTCATACCCTCGATCTGAGCATCCCTGATCAAACGCACCAGCAGGGAATCCACCGCTATCCTCATAGATCTGGCTGGGGTAGAAGACCTAACTAACTTGTGGCTCAGAGCGTCCGCAACCACATTCGCTTTACCAGGATGGTAAAGGATCTTGCAATCATAGTCATTGGCTACATCCAGCCACCTGCGCTGCCTCATATTCAAGTTCGGCTAATCCAATATGTGCCTCAAACTCTTGTGATCCGTGTATATGGTACAACGGACCCCGTACAAATAGTGCCTCCAAACCTTGAGAATGAAGACCACCGCTCCCAGCTCAAGATCGTGCGTGGGGTATCTCGTCTCATGCGGCTTCAACTGCTGCGATGCATAAGCTATCACTCACCCCTCTTCATCAGGACTACCCCTAAGCCTGTGATGGACGCATCACAATATCCCACGAAATCCTCCACTCCCTCGGGGAATGTCAACACTGGCGCCTAGCATAACTGCCGCCGGAGGGTCTCAAACGCCCTCTGTTGCTCTGGGCCCCACCGGAAATCCACTCACTTCCTCGTTAGACGAGTGAGGGGTACGATAACCTTGGAGAAATCACGAATGAATGTCCGATAATACTCTGCTAATCCCAAAAAACTTCTAATGTCTGAGGGAGATCTCGGAGTCTCACACTGCATAACCGCCTCCACCTTGGTCAGATCGACCAAAATCCCATCCTGGTTAACGAGATGTCCAAGGAATTGAACCTCTAGCAACCAGAACTCACACTTCAAGAACTTGGCATAAAGTCGTTCTCATCGCAGCACCTCCAACAGCTCCCTGAGGTGCTCCTCATGCTGTTCTCAGGTCTTGGAATACACCAAGATGTCATCTATAAACACAATGACCGAGCGATTGAGCATCAGTCTGCAGACTCGGTTCATCAGACCCATGAATTGTTGGGTTTTCAGCAATCTAACACTCGTAAGTGTACATGCAACCCTAAATACCTTGGATCTATGTTTTCTCTATTATACATGCAAATATCAACTTTCCAAGGTATTGTTCTAATGTAGCACACAAAACTTTGAATAACACAAGTTAGAATAACATACCTTTTGTTGGTGCTTGTCTTCATGAAGCTTGAGTGCCTAGTGCCCCAAGTGTGACACCTCAAATGGTTAACACAACACCATAAACACTTGGAATAACTTAGAGAGAAATTAGAACACTTCAAGAAAACGGCTTGCCCTCCATGCATCTCAAGTCGCCGATTTCTCACATCAGTACGATGCTTATATAGTTGTTACAATTAGGGTAAACCCTAATTGTCATGGCTTTCCATTTCCTTGGATCCATGGGTTCAAATACACCATGGAGCATCCAATGGGTTTGAGCCCAACTTGATAATCCATGGAGCATTAGCCCACTATATAAGTATGGATGATTTACACAATCAACCCATATATATAATTAGTCTTCTTTTGATCACTTAATTAATTCTAGATTAATTCTTGATCAATACTAATTAAATAATCTCTATTAATATATTAGAACTTATAATATATTAATAAACCTTAAGTGTTATTTCTCTCATTTTAGTCTATCCAAGTGCATGATGCCATGCAACCCAAATGGACCATGCCGGGTCTGGTCAAGTCTTACCAATTATAGTTATGGACTTAGACATTTATCCAACAATCTCCCACTTGGATAAGTCTAAAACTATTATTGCAAGTATGACTTCAGAACCTGACTAGCAATCGTAGCTCTCAAAAGCTTCTGTCGATCTCTGACCTTGTCGATGAACTCTGACCTCTGTCAATGACTTGTCCATTAGATAAGTGATCATATATTCCTCCATTCTAGATATCATATGGACTGAGACATGGATTATAATCATTCTCTCTGTCTATTTCTTGTTTCCCGATTTCTGATTTATGACGACTGACTAATTGAACAAATCAAATCAGTCCAGGCCCGGCCGAGCACTTACTTTTGTCATCACTAAATCATCGAGGGGACCACAGATATCGCTTTTATCCCGAAGGTAAAAGGAATGGATAAAATTCGACTCATATGCTTGTACTAACTATTTGTTGAATCATACACAAAGGCATGTTTTATAACATCGAGTTACCAATGCGTTTACATGCAATCAATGTATAACCAACTCATAGTCAACAACTCATATCTCTAGGTTTAAAGAATATAAGATATTATCGTCTCATGATTCACTCGTGATAAAATCCTTGAAGTGAATCCAAATGAGCGTGGGTTGAATCCAATACTCAGCCCTTATGAGTACTCATGAATGTTGTAGCAACTATTGCATTGTCTAAAGCACTTTAGGCAAATCATACAAGCCAAATTCACGACAGTCTTGATTCATATCTACTTCCAACATATGACCGAATGTGGATGGTTTGAATAACTTGGTCATTCGGGAGAATGACCTAGTTATTCTAGAAGTCAAAACATGCACAGTGAAACACAAAATAATACTTGTCCTATATGGCCTCAACACTTTGAGCGTAAATAAAACACCTTTTATCTAAGCACCATATTGATCACTCATTATTCATGTTTCGATTAATCAACTTAATACTTGAATTGAATCAGTAGTGTTGCCATGCTCCAAGCATGCATACTATGTTTCTCTAAACAATAGCTATGCCATACTCCAAGTATACACACTATGTTTACATATGGTCATCTCTTTGTGAAATGTATATCAATTGAACATGACTTCAATGATTCTCATTTCACAATCCCAATCTTTATTGTAAATGTAAGAATACCAAGTTCTTGTCATTTACCGTAATCTATGCAATGATCCTCTTGTAATGATATTCACACAAGTCATAAAGACTTGGCAACAAACATTACAAAGTATTCCAATGGAAAGCAATTCCATGGAGATGAAGTCTCAAATTCAAAGTACATTGCTTTGAACATCCTTCTTTGCATTAAGTTCTTTAATCTTACATAGATTCAAAGAATAACTTCCACCTATGGAAACAATTCCATGTTCCCATCTTGACCATCACTTTTGAACAAGAGTTGCCTCTTTCCAAAATATGTCAATACGATCCTTCCAAGATTATCACTATACTTCCAACTGTCCTTGAGCAACCAATCTTTGGTAAACCTTAGATTGTCCTCGACAATTGTTTAATCCTTTTAGTCATATCCAATTCTAGACCTTTTCCCTTCTTAATGCCCCAGGCATTTGGAAAATTTTAGAAAGGATGAATATAGCACATGCAATCGATCCTATATCCGAAGCATATGGGACACGATTCATGATGTCTCACATAAAGACTAAACCAGTCCTTTGCTATAGTATTTCCATTTGAATTTGCCAAGTTCTCATAATTCAGATTATGAAAAGGGATGCCGTAATCATAATCGAATTTTAGAACGCAAATAATGGACCCATATATTAGAAATTCTATATGTTGAACCATTCCAACATAACATTCATATATATTCTTGACTAAAGTTGATTAAAATCTCAATCTAAGCTCGTAGAATTGGAATGAAGTATAAATTTCTCTCCCTTAATTATAGTAAAACAACTTTTCCAAAGCGAATTGAAACTTTTGTTTTCTATAATTAACATTGCTAACTTGCAACATAATCATCATGCTCCCATTAGCAGAATGATTATTATCTAACTAGCATAACACTTTATGCTCCCACTAGCTTTGACATGTACCTAGAAATCAGTCAGATTTCTGATACTAGATTGCCTTGATAAGACTTTATCAAATCATACACCTGGAGTCTAAACCTTTCCTTAGATAGCTCACATGTGAGTCTAAACCTTTGGCATTCTCATTAGTTAGTGTGCCGGTTAACCACACACGCTCCACTAACGACATGAGAATGCAAACTTCACACTTACTATCCACTTAAATCTACTTAGTGAAAGAGTTTCCTCACTATCATTTTCATGAATCGGAGAGAAACCTTATGACACTTAGATTTAATGGTGTATGTGTTCTTATCCATGTGAATTGTCAAAACCATAGTCACAAGACAAGGATAATGACAAATCCAAACTAATATGGACTGAACTCAATCTAATTTCTTGCCACCAGGCAGCTCAAGTGCCTGCCATTGCTTCCAAGTTGTTATGCAACTAGTTGAGAACTCTTAGAACTCCAATGCAAAACCAACTTTAACTGGAATGGGCACAGAATATGTCAACACGATAGGTTACAAACCTCTAGTGGTGCTCTAGTGATTATCAAAACTCTTGATTAGTTCTTGAATCTATCTTAAGATCCTTTTAAGACTCCCACTGACCTCTTGACATATAAGATTCTCTTTGTCAAGAACCATTCCTTGACAAAAACGAATATTCAAGAGTTAGTGCAGATTCTTATCAAGTTAAACACTTCTCATAATTGGTCTTAGTTGGTCTTTGTTTTATCCAAAACATCACAACTTACCAATTTCAAATGTACAAGAGTAAGAACACATTTTACTCTAAATTTAACAAGTGTTTTAAACCTTTCTTAAGATTATGTCACTCAAGGCTTAATCTTGGAGTATGACTCTAAGATTTAATTTTGGAACGAAGTATAATTTATCTTTTGATCTAACCATTTTGACAATTCACGATTCCTCTCCTTAGCCAAACAAAATGAACTAAGGTGTCCTTAGAGGATCAATTGTGACATGGTTTCATAATCACTAAGATAATCATAAAACAAGATACTCAAGTACTCTCCCATCTCTTCAGATTGGAGAAACTTTTATCTTTCTGCCTTATTTGATTCTTCTTACTCATTATGTCTATCATTGAAACTTCTCCAATGATTCAGAACTATACTTAAACTTGTAAGTATAACCATATTTACTAAACTTTAATAAATCATAATGAATAATCTTATCAACTTTGTGGTGGACCTGATCAGCGCACACCCAAGTGTATCCGATCCCTTTGTCCTTCACTTGATTCTCATATATATGTGAACAAGGAATTAGACTTAATTTCCCAAATATATAAAAATTCTCATGATCATACAATACAAGTTGAATGATTCCAACTTTCTATCCAACTGAAACTTGGGTGATGAGAATCTTTCCTTATTTGGTAAATTATGTCACTTCCACTAATGAAAGAATCAAATCCATTTACCCATATTGCTTATCAATGGAAACATATAACCAACAATTTTTCACAAATGCCATTGTAAGGATACTTAAAATAAATAAAATCAAAACCATTTTTCTTTTTATGTTAAAACTTTGCGGAAAAATTTATCCTTACAATCCATAAGGAAAACTTGTTGTTATCTATTCCTAAGCAATATATCATAACTCTTAAGTAATAACTCAAAATTCTGATCACCGAACCATGCGATCGAAATCCATCTTCGCGATCAGAATCAGCATATACTTCCTTTAAGTTTCTTCACCTTTTCTTTGATTCTTAAAACATCAACATGTGACCTCGTCACATTATGCAATAAGAATCTCAGAATAAAAACTTAATAGAGTTAGACAATGGACTTTACCTGAAGTAGAGTCAAACCTATTGACTTTACCATCTTTAAGATGTTTCAGGTAAATTTAGCAGCTTCACAACCAATGTCTTTCCTTTGGCAACAGAATCATATGGACTCTTTGGAAACGGTACATGGGACTATCACGGACTTAACCTTTCTCTTTACTATTTGGTCAACCGAGTTGACTATGGCCGATCCATTTCCATTGGGAAGAGAAAGTTTTTTCTGGACCTCCAATGTCACCATTTTGAATGTCCAAATAGGTTTGGAAAGTAGATCTTCCAATCCAATTTGCTTTACTAATGCTCCAAATCACTGCTGATTTAGCATCATCAAGCAAATAGGTAAGATCATTAAGGGTCTTGTCGCGACCTGTCATCAGGGAGTGACTGAAGAACCAAGTTAGCAGCCAGCTACCTCGAGACTTCGACACCCGACTCTCCCGACTTGTCAATATGTGGCTTAATCCCCAAGATCTAAGCACATATAGACTTTGCTTGCCAATAGGGATTGAGTGACTTAGAACTTATCAAGTCTTAAAACTTGTGGGATAGGGAGATTTATTGGAGGAGGTGGATGAAGTGAAGTGTGATTTCTAGTCCCACAAATGCGCATCAAAGGGATTGATCTTTCACCTTGATTGCCATTTGGGATATCATCTTCATTAAGAAGCTTGTTCCTAAAGATTTGGGAAGACCATAGCTGTCTAAACTAGACATCTATAATGGGAGAAATTCAAGTTAGTTGATTTAAAGTCCTTAATATAACACCCAATATGAAATATTAAGGCTAGGACCCAACAACCTATTTATAATTGGAAGAGGGATGCCGTAATCGAAATTATAAAATAGTTGAAGGTAGGTAAATGGCGATTTACCAATTTCCACCATGAAAACGAAATATTTTATTATTAGGTTTTATTAGTTTTGAAACTCCTAGATCTTTTGAGATACATTGAACTTTTCAATGGCATGTTTGAATCTCGATTGTGCCCTCTCAAATTTGTGACTGGGATGTCGAGGATCACAAACAAGGTGTGAATAACCATACAAATTGACTTGGTACCCTTAACAATATTACCTAATCGATGTGCCGGTTAACCACACACGCTCCACCGATCTATAATAAAGCCAAGTTACCCTTTGCCACTCTTACTAGTCCATGTTAGTGTGCCGGTTAACCACACACACTCCACTAACGACTTGGTAAGGTACAAAGTGTAATTTTATGGGCTAGCACCTTTTCACATTTTCCTAAATAACTAAGATTGGGGATTTATAAGTGTTTAGTTACTTAGTATTTTTTTCATTATACTTTTAATGAAGGGAGAATTATAGTCCATTCCTACCCGTTCGGCTAACGACCCTCCACCAGTCAAGGAAGCGGTGGGTGAGAGTGGACACCCATTAAACTGCCATTTTATAGGCAGTAACCTTATACCCCCCTTATAGACCGGCTTCGTGAATGAGGCCTACTAACGGTAAGATTGACTTCCTCTTATACATATCTATATAATTAAAATTATAATAACAGTATAAGGGTTGAATTTAAACTTTTAAAATTTCAATGTTCAATTTGGAATTAAAGTATACATGAGGAGTAACTTTTCAAATTCCAAAACTTGAGGGCAAGTTTTGAAACTATTTCAAGACTCTTTAAATCATAACTTATGAGTTTAATGGTTAATTAAAATAAAGACTCTTCATTTTAATGTAACCCCTTATTCTTTAAAAACACTTTAAAGAAGTGTCTCTTCAACATCCATAACTTGAGGACAAGTTATGGAGTCATTAAACTATTTAATGGAAAAAAAACTCTTACATTTTATGTAACCTACAAAACTTTTATGAGTTTTTAAGATTCATAAATATGACTTTTCACATAACTTGAAGACAAGTTACAAAAACATATTTTATGAACTTCTTTTAGACTAATATGGATTGAAAACAACTAAAACATAATTTTTTCATTATCAATCTAAACTAACTCATAAATCAAGGAAACATAAAATTCTTGAAAATTCATAACTTGAGGACAAGTTATGAAATCCATACAATTTTCAACAAGGTCATGAATTATATCACCAAACAATTTGCACACAATTCCTATGATCTAGCAAAACTCACAAGCATGATCATTCATAATCAACAATTTTCAAGAATAACATGAACACATATAAACTTGAAACTTTTATTATAGCATTGAAATTGGTTTAACATAATCATTACCAAATTCAAAACAAGTTTTATAAGCCCAAAACAGTCAAAGGTAATGATTCTAGACCAATTCCAGCACCAAAACTCGAAAATATGTTGTCTGGGGGTCCAACTCGTCGAGTGCATGAACAAACTCGGCGAGTTGGATGCATTTTGCCTTGGACTCGTCGAGTCCCTTCATGGACTCGGCGAGTCTGCTGGGCAGACATCACCAAAAGTCGATTTTTAAGCAGTTTAAGCAAGTACAACAAGAAAACAAGCCTAGTCTCTGATACCACTGTTGGGTTTTGAGCAATCTAACACTCCTAAGTGTACATGCAAACCTAAATACCTTGGATCTATGTTTTCTCTATTATACATGCAAATATCAACTTTCCAAGGTATTGTTCTATTCTAGCACACAAAACTTTGAATAACACAAGTTAGAATAACATACCTTTTGTTGGTGCTTGTCTTCATGAAGCTTGAGTGCCTAGTGCCCCAAGTGTGACACCTCAAATGGTTCACACAACACCATAAGCACTTGGAATAACTTAGAGAGAAATTAGAACACTTCAAGAAAACGGCTTGCTCTCCATGCATCTCTAGTCGCCGATTTCTCACGTCAGTAAGATGCTTATATAGTTGTTGCAATTAGGGTAAACCCTAATTGTCATGGCTTTCCATTTCCTTGGATCCATGGGTTCAAATACACCATGGAACATCCAATGGGTTTGAGCCCAACTTGATAAACCAAGGAGCATTAGCCCACTATATAAGTATGGATGATTTACACAATCAACCCATATATTTAATTAGTCTTCTTTTGATCACTTAATTAATTCTAGATTAATTCTTGATCAATACTAATTAAATAATCTCTATTAATATATTAGAAATTATAATATATTAATAAACCTTAAGTGTTATTTCTCTCATTTTAGTCTATCCAAGTGCATGATGCCATGCAACCCAAATGGACCATGTCGGGTCGGGTCAAGTCTTACCAATTATAGTTATGGAGTTAGACATTAATCCAAAATGAATACTACTGGCGCGTTGGTGAGTCCAAACGGCATCACCACGAACTCGCAATGACCATAACGAGTCTAGAACGCAGTCTTCTCTATATCTTCCTCCCTCACCCCGACCTGGTGGTATCCTGATCTCAAATCGATCTTGGAAAACCAAGATGCACCCTGCAACTGGTCGAAAAGATCATCTATCGTCAGGAGCGGATAACAGTTCTTCACCGTTAACTTATTCAGTTCCCTACAGTCAATGCACATCCTGTGCGAACCATCCTTCTTCCTGACGAAGAGGATCGGTGCTCGCCAGGGTGAGCTACTCGGTCGAATGAACTGCTTACCCAGCAGTTCCTGCAGCTGAGCTGATAGTTCCTGCATCTTTGGTGGTGCCAAACGTTACGACACCTTGGCAATTGGGGCCACACCTGGCACTAGATCAATCCTAAACTCAACCTGCCTTACCCGGAGGCACTCCGGGTAACTCCTCCGGAAACACATCAGCAAACTCTCTAACCACAGGGACCTCTGAAATAGAGACCTGCTCCCTAACCCGCGTATCTACCACATATGCCAAATAACCGGCACAACCGTGTTGAATATACTATCGAGCCCTGGCCGCCGAACAAAACCCTAATCCCGACCTGGTGCCCTCACCATATACTACTAGTTCTCCCCCGCTTGGGGTTCGAACCACTACCCACTGTCCCTCACAGTCGATCATGGCGCCAAAATGGCTAAGCCAATCCATTCGTACAATCACGCATACATCCCCCATGGGGATAAGAATCAAATCTATCGGGAAAGACACCCCGAAAATCTCCAACTCACATCCTTGGTAGACTGAAGAAGCAGAAACCCTGCTTGTTGGCGATCGAAACTCGCAACGGACACTCAAGATCATCTATCAGCACACTGAACCCTCTAGAGAAGTTCTGGGATACGAACGACCGACTCGCCGCCAAGTCAAATAAACCAAAGCAGGCAAAGAATTTACTAAAAACGTAGCTGATCATAGGCACAACCAATAAGCATAGTACAAATACAATAACTGAGATAGAGAATAGAAACATACCAGCAACCACATCCGGTGCTGCGTTGGCCTCCTCGGCCGTGAGCTGGAAGGCGCGACCTTGAGCCTTCGGAGGCTCCATCTTGACTGGCCTCCCATCTCCAATCCTCACAGTAGCTGGTGTGGCACCCTGTGCCGGCTTGGCGGCAAGTTGCGGACAGTTGGTCTTCACATGACCAACCTGATGACAATGGAAGCAAATCCGCATATCTGCTGGAGGGGCAGACTGACGACAGTCCCTGGCATAGTGCCCCTCCTTACCACATTTGTGGCTCCTACCTCCTGCTCGACAAACCTCTGAATGAGCCTTGCCACACTTTCCACAAGTGCGGCTCTTATAACCCCCGGACCGTGTATCAGCTGTTTTAGACCGCTTAGGCGCCGGCTGAGATTGTGTCGGTGCCTGACGCTGCTCCTCTAGCTGTAGCTCTATCTCCAACTCACACTTCCGCGCGGCTTCTTGAAGATCCAGAAGGGTATCGCAACGTTGTGTAGCCACAAATTGTCGTATATCCGTCTTAAGCATACTCAGATAACGGGTCATCTGAGATTGCTCTGACGCAAACTCCGGGAAAAACATAGCCCTCTCCGTGAACATCCGGGTAATCTCCATCACTGACTCCCCATCCTGTCTCAAGGTCAAAAATTCCTGAGCAGGCTGCTCCCGTTCCACGCGTGGAACGTAGCGGGTGCGAAACATATCCCGAAATTGCTCCTAGGTAATAGCAGCCCTCTGATCATCAGTATATAAACCCATCGTCAGCCTCCACCGGTCCTTCGCCCCAAGCCTCAGCAGGTTCAGGGCACACCTGACCTTCTGGTCAGCAGGGCATGAACACGTGAAGAAACATCCCTCCACGTCAGATAACCACCTCATATCCCGAATAGCATCCTGTGTACCATCAAATGTCGGGGGCTTTGTATTGACGAAGTCCCAGTACTGGAAAGCCCTACCGGCTCCTCCTCCTCCAACCCCTGCAGCAGTTACAGCCGAAGTGGCTGCAGCGGCAACAGTCTATGCTAGAGTGGCATACCGCTCATCAAAATACTTGTCCATCACGGTCCTAATCGACCCAAACATCTCTGGTAGCTGCGCTCGGAACGCAACAGCAATCTCATCGTGCATGATCTCCCGAATCCGAGCATCCAACTCCTCAGTCCCTATCTGAACCACGGGCTCAGGTGCTACCGGCACCTCCAATCCTCTGTCTCCTAACCTTGATCCTGATCCTGATCTGGATCCCGAAGCAACATGTCTCGTCACCACCATACTGCAAACACACTCAATGACTCAGACAAATCATATAATGACGGAAGACCAATTACCCTCAATCCCTAGGGGTTGTGACTTCCTTGATACGCGTATGGGTCCTGTGCTTTCAGTAGTATGGGCCCCTACTACCTTCAACACCTACCCATATTTTTCTCAAGTATCACCACAACGCCCTAAATTGTATTTAATATAATATGCGCTCAACCCCCACTAATAGGGGACATCGCCTAACTAGTAACTGATCCTGCAGTTCTACACTACTCACACATCCATGAAACTTCCATCATCCCCTACAACGCTAGTGTACACTGGCTGCACATACCGCTGGACCCGATAGACTTTCGAATATCCGATCCTACACTAAGGTCGAATCGGACATTCTCAGGCTATAAGATCTTGACTACCCACAGCCGTGGTGAATACACTAAACATCTACAGTTATGATGTCAATCCCATATACAAGAAACCCTAGGCTAATAGGTATCATACAATCAGGCCAATTTATCATGCGATTCCCGAAAATACCTAGCCTAGCACTAGCATGCTGTTCTAACATATCAGAATATCAAATAACTGTATGGTATTTTGGGGCTTACTTACAGGCTCCGGTTGATCGTACCCTCTGCACCCTCCATCCTTTATTTTGAAAACCATTTTAAAACTTATTTTCTGAAAATCTCCTTGATTTGAGATTGGATTCACACGAGTGTTCCTCCAATTCACTCAAACCACGGCTCTCATACCAACTTGTAACATCCATAAAATTTATGCTGAATTTAAACTTTTATTACTAACAAAAGAGTCAAATAGTAATTGTTTTTACAAAACATTTCCAATTCTTTTATCATCAGAGTGTCCCAAAATAGATCATGAGGATGAGGAGCGGTACGGTCATGCCTTTGCCTTCACTCGCTCTCCTGAAGTACCTGAAACAATAAACTGAAAATTGTAAGCTCGAGGGCTTAGTGAGCTACCCCCAAAATACCAACACCATACTGACAAAAACCATAGCCATAACGATCAATCAAACAGCATACATATTGGGCCATCGACCGGACTGGTCCGCCCTCCTGGGCCTACAGTCTGTCTGAATCTATCCCGAGCCTTCGGCATGACTGGTCCGCCGCATGGGCCTACAGTCTCCCCGGACCGCTTGGAGGGTGTGTTGGCCTTCAGCACAAAGCAGGACCGCCTCAACCCAACCAACAAGCAACTAACCATGTACGCACACTATCATATACTGGCACATACACATAGCAAACATATCTATCTCATTTACCATCAATCATAGAGTTTCACTCGTAAATAGAGCATCGACCTAACAGGTAACTATCATACCAATCCTTACGGATCATAAAATCATAACATACTATCTATCCTGATTTCGACCTAACAGATCAGAATCATATGTAGCATACCATGACAACCGATCTAACCGATCTCTAGCATAACAACCATCCTAAACAGGATGAATTCTATCATAGCAATAACATAACACCCATCCTAAACCAGGATGAAATCTAACATGGAAATAACAAAGCAACCATCCTAAACCAGGATGTAAATCATAAAGGGCCGACCTTGGTGCCGTAGACCCTATCGATATAGTGAGGATAACTCACCTTGCAGATGTCGATTCGAAAAGCAAACTCCAACTATCGGATCACTTGACACCAGCTCCACCACCTATAACCATAGCACCAAATACTCATAAGTTCTCACTCTTATGAGACACCCCATAACCTCTTAGTGATTCCTGATCAAGGTCAAAATCCTTAGTCAAGGTCAACAGTCCATGTTGACCTCAACTCGCCGAGTACACTCGGCCACTCGCCGAATCCATGGAACACATTCCAACTCGCCGAGTCATCGGAGTGACTCGTCGAGTTCCTTCAAATCATGATCAATCCTTAAGGCCACCCGTCGAGTTTCCTCCTTGCCACTTGATGGGTACACACGCATGCATATCCTAGGGAAAAGCCATCCGACTCGCCGAGTTGTTCTTCAACTCGTCGAGTTGTTCATCCAACTCGCCGAGTTCAATGACCATCTTCATGTGACTCGCTGAGTTCACTCTTGCAACTCGCCGAGTCCATCCAGTCCTCTTTTCATACAGACTTGTTTTGAGCCATGCAGCGGCTGCAAATCACAGATCCAAGCTTCTAGGGCATACTTACCACGTAAAGTTGCAAACTTTACATGCATGCATGGTTATAAAGGCTCCAAATGTCTATTTTAAGTTCTTAATGGAGGTTCTATTCCAAGAGGGACTCCAACCATAACCGATACAACAACTTTATGACTCTAGCATCCAAGGAGGGTCCAGATCTGAAGTTACAACTTCAAATCTAGCCCATAGCTCAACATCCCAACTTGAAAGTCCATAAAAAGCCCTAAAATCAACCAAAGGGAAGAAAAGGAAGTAAGAATGGTACTTTGATACCTTCAAACGGTGCTAGCTGAGGCAAAACCCGCTTCCCACTCCTTTCTTGCTTCAATTTCCTTTGCACTCTTAGCTTCCTTCCTCCAAGATCCTCTTTTCCAAGCTTCAAACCCACACCAAGGCACACACACACACACGAATTAGGGTTTAAAGGGCTCTCAAAGACTGTAAGGAGTCCCAAAGGATGCTGAGGCTCCTTTAAGTAGGGGTTCAAACCCCGGGATTTAGGGTTTCATCTGCCAGCTCCTACTCGCCGAGTCCCAATAGTGGACTCACCGAGTAGGTCACTAACCACGTGTTCTCACCCTGCTGCTACTCGACGAGTAGGTCGACCAACTCGTCGAGTAGAGCTTTATCCAGAAATTCTTAATTAATTAATACCTGAGGATCGAGGCGTTACATCTCAACCTTCAAATCTTCATCTTCTAAGGTTGTTCTTCAAGGTAATCACAAAAATCCTTCATTTTCCTTCATTTTTGTTTCTTGTTTTAAAGGTTTTTCCTGTACTTCTCATTCTTCTACACCATTCTGTATGAACATTCATGAACATATCCATGAATGCCGAGTTTTATGATGATGGTGGTAGGGTTTCACCCAAGAACAACATGCATGTTGTTTAATGGTGAAATCCAAGGACCAAAACCTATGTCAAACCCTAAAATACAGATTTTTACAAGTTTTAAAGGTTCATATACCTTATGCATTCAACTATTTCCTTTGAAAACATCACTATGACCAACATATGTCCATGCATGGTCTTCAAACCGTGATGCATGTGATAAACACCAAGCTAAAGAGCTTGATGATCAAAGTACATTGTTTATGGTGCATGTAAATGATTTTATTTATAAAAAAATCTAAAAATCCTTTTCAGCTCGAAATAAAATTTCCCCAGATTCCTAGTAAGAGGATATGAATATCTGGAAAATCCCAAGAGTTTTTATCATTTCGTTGATTTATTAAAATTGTTACAAGAAAACATAGGCTTAAATCATATAAAATACTTTCTAAGGTCTATAAATCCTAGATAAATTTGTGGATCACCCTTAAAGTAAATTATTAGACTTCATTAAGTTTTATCAATTTTTCTTTCTGTTTAGTATGACTTTTGATTTTCTTTTTGTTTAGCCCCAATAAATCGTAAAACCAATTTAGAAAATGTACAAATGATATGTAATAATTTTCACAGCTTCTACTAGAGGTACAAGACCCAAAAACATATTTTCAGAATTTTTCATAATGCATTCCTATTTTTCCCCGATTTTTGTTTTTATAATGAACTAAACACAAAAAAATAATTCTGCTCATCCAAAATTTACAAAAATTTACCAGAACACCTTATAATACATTAGGATGCTACATAAACATTTTTATGATTTTTCGATACTGTATGCTATTTTTTCCTATTTTCCCAAGATTAAATACACTTAAACAGTTTATAAATCCATTTTTATATTTTTCCCAGCTTAATAATGTTTAATAACAGTAATAGAAAAAATTTGGGTAATTTTGGAAACTGTTTTCTATTTATTTTATTTTTTATTATAATAAATGCACAAAAATCAAAAAATTAGGTTAAACAGTTTATAAAATCCATTTTTATATTTGTCCCAGCGTAATAATGTTTAATAACAGTAATGGAAAAAGTTTGGGTAATTTTGGAAACTGTTGTCTATTTATTTCATTTTTTATTATAATAAATGCACAAAAATCATAAAATTGGGTTAAACAATTTTGAAATCCATTTTTATAATTTTCCAGCTTAAGTATGTCTAATGTCAGTATTATAAAAAGTTTGGGAATTTTAATCCTTTGGATGCTATTTTTCATGAATTTATATTGTTTTGAAGGTGTCACACCCCCGAACCAGACGGCGGAAACGTCCGGGGGCTGTCGTGACTCAATTGAATACCATAACATTGAATATATATGAAACAAACAACATTCGTCACCATTCATCAACAGAACACAACCAGTAGTGTTTACATGTCATACATTGTTTGAGATATTACATTTCCAAAAATTAATATTGTTTGGTTCATTCAAAAATAAACTGCAACCGTCACTGAGCATGATTTCCCTTGATTCACTGGTTTCCTGAGAATACAAGTATTTTGAAAAACGTCAACATATGAAATGTTGGTGAGTTCATAAGTAGTGTTTGAAATCGAATGTTTATATTGTTTGAAAAACCACCAGAAAATCCGATATTTTCTGAAAAGAAAAGCTTTCAAAAACGTTTGTGAAGATCCATAGGTATGCTTGTTTGTTTCTATACTTGCAAAAATTGTTCATTTAAGATGTATGCGTTTAAAATCTGTATGTGATAAAAACCCTAGGGAAACCCGATGTTCCCCTAGTTCTTTTGAAATCCGTTGAGTTGCGTTGAAACCATTACAAAAATAGTAGTGTCGGTCCCAAGCGACGTTGGAAGGTTCTCGAGCATTGATTATTTACTACAAACCCGCATTACACAAATGCCCGGTTTATAGATATACCAACGATTCCCGAAGGCGTCGTCAGTACTAATCACGTTATCCAATCGCCCGGACTATGAGTGGTCCCACATCCGAAGAGAAAGAGGTCACGAAGACCCCGGTAACTCTATTAACCGGCTGGGGAAAATGTGTGCGAGGGGTCCCCGACCCGCCTCGTAAAATGTGTAGACTTTTCTAGCAATACCATGGCCCTTGGGGTCCAATGGTACAAGCCATTGAAAGTCACCCTACGTTGCGCCAAGTCGGTAAAACTCAACACTTCGTAGAAAAAAAATGTCTTCGGGCCTTAAGATCAGGTCATTGGGCTAGCTAGGCCCAACAAACAAGATTTTACACTTTTGGGGCCCGAAGATGGTGCGTAGACGTCTGTGCACACTCGTATGTATATGTATTACCAATCGTTATTTGTATGTATCAAAGGGTTAGTAGTTGTAGATTTTCATTGGCTCGAGACCGAGCCAATTCGTTTAACAACGACTTTTGGTATTGTAATGAGTTGTATTTCGTTGGTAGTTGAGGTGTCATTATTTGATCACATTGTACATAATGAATCAGCCTTGAAATATTTCTGTTTTCAGCCCCTCATTATTTGTAAAATTTACATTTTCAACCCTCTTATTTGAATATTTCCCGGTTTGGTCCTTAAACTATTTTTCTTGACATTTTAACACCAAATATTATTGAAATTAATATTTTCCAGCATATTTTTCAAAGAAAACAGTTTAAGTCCCTGAAAATGCAGTTTTTCTCGGTTTAGTCCATCTTTTCGCAATTTTGACAATTTTGGCCCAAAATGGAAAATTTTTGCAACTTTGGTCCTTTTTAAATTTAAAAAGCATTTTAAACCTTTGAAAAGGATTTGGAACACTTATAGTCCACTGTTTTACAGAAAGTTACAGTTCTGGCCCTCCAAAACAGAAAAATTCACATGATGGGCCTTATTGGGCCGAAATTTTCATTTTTAGCCCATTAGGCTTGAAATTTATGTTTTTAATCCACCAATTGAATAGAATTCCAGAAATAGTCTTATGAAAACTGTTTTGGCACATTCCAACCATCAGAATCTGTAAAATGTCAATTTGGGCCCTTAATTTTGTATTTTTCACATTTTTGGCCCAAAATGTGTGTTTTTAGCTTAAAGAAAATTGTTGCTAACCACTTGGCTATTTATCTAGTATCAATTATTATGTAGGAACATACTTGAAGCTAATATCATAAAACATGAGTTATATCTCGGTTTTGAGGGGTTTAATGGCTAGATTCAACATTAAAACACAAATAAGCATACATATAAGCATGGAAATCATACAAGGCATACAAATACATATAGATCTACACTTTCACTTGTATTCCCCCCCACAAAAACTCTTAAAAACAGAAAATAGGGGTATGAATCTCACCTTGGGATGTTGTTTCGGTTTTTGGAAGAAAAGATGGAAGAAAAATGAAGTGTTTTTGGCCTTGGCTCCCTTTGATGAAGATCTTGAGTTTTGAGATGATTCTAGGGTGTAAGATCACGATTTTTATATAGATTAGGAAAAGATTTTGATAATAAAAGAAGTTAAACCATAGATCTATGCATAATCTTACCTTAGGTGATGATTTATTTGCAAAATCCTCTTGGAAGGTCCCTAAATTTCGAGATCTTGGATGGAGAAGAGGAAGAAGTCTTGAGTGTATTTTAGAGAGAGTTTGTGAGTGTTTTGTGTGTGTGTGTGTAAACTCTCGGCCAAACAAGAAGAAAGAGAAGAGAAAGAGTTTGAGTTGACATTCCTTGGTACATGTTGGTCCATGCATGGAGATATGTGGGATAATAGTGAGGTGGCAAGTGTTAAGTCAACCCTTCTTCTTGGGCTTTTCTTTTGGGCCGAAAATGGGAAGGAAAAAAAAAAGGTTTTTGGGCTTTTTGCTCCTAAGCCCAACATTAGTGTTAATTAGGGTATTTATTGGACTTATAAAATAAAATTGTGATTTTTGTGCTTTATTAAGCTAGGTTAGGTTTAATTATGGATCAAAACTTGTGTTTTATTTCCTTCTAGGTTCTACCTAGCCCAAAATATTGAAATAAACGAATGTGGGTCCAATTAGAACCCAATTAGGGTCCTAAGCCCATGATAGTCTAATTGGAAGCTTATTGGTCCATTTGGATCCAATAAGGAAGTCTTAGTCCAAAATGGACTTAACCAAAACTTCTAGGATCTCCAATTGTTTGATGACTATTTATAGTACTTGTATGATGTATTTGATTGAAGTTTTTGGTTCACATTAACTTGAATGTATAGATTACATGGCCCAAAATTTACAGTTGTGACATCATCCCCCCGTTAGAGGGAATTTCGTCCCGAAATTCTGTTTGAAAGCTAGATTTGAGAAAACTAGAATAGGTGAGGGTATTTTTGCTTCATTTGATCTTCGCGTTCCCACGTGAATTCTGGCCCACGCTTTGCGTTCCACCGTACCTTCACGATCGGGATGCGACTCTGCTTAGTACGCTTCACCTCTCTGTCCATGATTTCGATTGGTTCTTCGACGAACAGGAGATTCTCATTGATTTCGATTTCGTCAAGAGGAATGACAAGGGTTTCATCTGATAGGCACTTTTTCAGGTTAGAAACGTGAAACACGGGGTGTACACCATTTAGCTCCGAGGGTAGCTGTAGTCTGTAGGCTACCGGACCTATTCGGGCGACGATTTCGAAAGGTCCAATGTACCGTGGGTTTAGCTTTCCTCGTTTTCCGAAACGTATAACCCCTTTCCAGGGTGAGACCTTCAACAATACTCGATCACCGACCTGGAACTCTAAGGGCTTTCGCCGTTTATCAGCGTAGCTCTTCTGCCGGTCGCGCGATGCCTGTAATCGAGCTCTGATCTGGACAATCTTTTCTGTGGTCTCGCGAATGATTTCCGGTCCTGTCATTGCCCTATCCGACGTATGTGTTCCTGCTAGCTGGGTGTCACCTACTTCAGCCCAACATAACGGTGATCTACATTTACGCCCGTACAGTGCTTCGAAAGGGGCCACCTTAATGCTCGAATGATAACTATTGTTATATGAAAACTCGATCAACGGCAGGTGGGTATCCCAAGACTTTCCGAAGTCTATCACACATGCACGAAGCATGTCTTCAAGCGTCTGAATGGTTCGTTCGCTTTGACCGTCCGTTTGTGGGTGATACGCGGTGCTCATATCGAGATGAGTTCCCATTGCCTTGTGGAGCGACTGCCAAAAGCGTGACGTGAACCTACTGTCCCTATCCGAGATGATAGATTTTGGCACTCCATGAAGTCTTACAATCTCTCGTAGGTACAAACGCGTCAGCCTCTCCATCTTGTAGGACTCTTTGATTGGCAGGAAATGGGCAGATTTCGTCAGTCGGTCGATTATTACCCATATGGTGTCCAATCCGTCCGACGTCTTGGGCAGCTTGGTCACGAAATCCATAGAAATCCCCTCCCATTTCCACTCAGGGATTGCCGGTTGCTGTAACAATCCGGAAGGTTTCTGGTATTCCACTTTCACTTTGGCACACGTAAGGCACTTACTAACATAAGTTGCGATTTCCGCCTTCATGTTAGGCCACCAATAGTGCTGCTTAATGTCCAAATACATCTTGTCCGAACCAGGATGAATGGAGTATCGTGTCTTGTGGGCTTCCTTCATAACGATCTCCCTGAATCCTCCGATTTTTGGAACCCACATGCGGTTCATGAAGTAGTATACATCATTCTCTTTGACTTCCAGGTTCTTCTCCATTCCGCGTAATGCCTCGCTAGTTCTGTTTTCCGCTCTCATGGCCTCTGCCTGGGCTGATGCAATTTGAGTGGTCAGATGAGACTGAATGGTTATCGAGTGCGTTTTCGTACGGCGATTTGTGTATTCCTTCCGACTTAATGCGTCAGCTACCACGTTGGCCTTGCCTGGATGGTACTTGATCTCGCATTCGTAGTCGTTTAACAACTCCACCCATCTTCGTTGTCTCATGTTCAGCTCCTTCTGATTCAAGATGTGCTGGAGGCTCTTGTGGTCCGTATAGATGGTGCACTTTGTACCGTACAGGTAGTGCCTCCAAATTTTTAGGGCGAAGACCACAGCTCCCAGTTCTAGGTCATGGGTTGTGTAATTTACTTCGTGCGCCTTTAGTTGACGGGACGCATATGCTATTACTCTTCCACGTTGCATGAGAACGCAACCTAAGCCCTGATTTGACGCGTCACAGTAAACTACAAAATCTTCCGTTCCTTCAGGTAGAGATAGTACAGGGGCGCTACAAAGAGCTTGCTTCAAGGTTCGAAACGCAATCTCTTGTCGGTCTGTCCACTTGAATGGCACACTCTTTTGCGTGAGCAAGGTAAGTGGCTTGGCGATTTTTGAGAAGTTTTGGATGAATCTCCTATAGTAGCCTGCTAGGCCTAAGAACTGACGAATTTCCGTGGGAGTAGTCGGAGTTGCCCATCCTTCCACAGCTTTGACCTTAGAAGGGTCCACATGAATTCCGTCTTGGCTAACTACGTGGCCTAAGAAATTCACACTCCGAAGCCAGAACTCGCACTTGGAGAGTTTGGCGTAAAGCTTTTCCGATCGCAGCGTTTCTAGGACTTGTCGGAGATGTTGGCCATGCTCCTCTTTGCTTCGAGAATAGACGAGGATGTCATCGATAAACACAATGACGAAGTTGTCCAAGAACGGTCGACAGATTCGATTCATTAGGTCCATAAATGCGGCAGGTGCATTTGTTAGACCGAAGGGCATCACGACGAATTCGTAATGTCCATAGCGGGTTCGGAAAGCGGTTTTAGGAATATCTTCTTCTCGGACCTTGAGTTGATGGTATCCGGACCGTAGATCTATTTTAGAAAAATAGCTAGCTCCTTGGAGCTGGTCAAATAAATCATCGATTCGCGGGAGTGGGTAGCGGTTTTTGACAGTGAGTTTATTCAACTCTCTGTAATCGATGCACATTCTGAAGGATCCGTCCTTCTTTTTGACAAAGAGCACCGGAGCTCCCCATGGCGAGTAGCTAGGTCGGATAAATCCCTTGTCCAGAAGCTCACTGAGTTGGCTGGATAATTCCTGCATTTCAGCAGGAGCCAGTCGATATGGTGATTTAGCAAGGGGAGTTGCTCCTGGAACGAGGTCGATTCGGAATTCAACCTGTCTCTCTGGGGGTACTCCTGGAAGATCTTCGGGAAACACGTCCGAATATTCACACGCTACCGGAATGTCTTGGATGTTAGTTTCTTCTTTGGTCTTGTCCACTATGTGGGCTAAGAACGCTAAATTGTTCTTTCGCAGATGTTTTTGCGCTTTGATGCACGAGATGAGGCGGAGATTCGTACTGGGTTTGTCTCCGTAAATTACTAGGGTTTCGTGATTCGGGAGACGAAGGCGAACGGCCTTCTCGTGGCACATAATCTCAGCATGGTGGGGGCTTAACCAATCCATGCCGATAATCACATCGAAACTCCTAATTGACACTGGCATCAGATCTATTTGAAAGACGTGCTGGTTAAGGGTTAGGGTACATCCGATGTAGATCTCCCTAGTGGATTCGGTCTTCCCATTGGCCATTTCCACCGTATAGGTTTCATTTAGCTTCTGGGGTTGTTGTTTTAGTAAATGTTTAAACTTCTCGCTTACGAAACTTCGCTCCGCTCCGGTATCAAATAAGATGCATGCATAAGTGTGGTTTAGGAGAAACGTACCGGTCACAACTGCGGGATCTTGGACTGCATCACTCTGACCCATGGTCAGCATTCTTCCTGTTCCTCTGTTTCCGGAGTTGTTGTTGTTGTTAGGGCAGTCTCGACGGAAATGCCCTGTCCTTCCACACCCGAAACAGGTGTGGCTAGGCCCTGCGTTGTTGCCGCCGGCATTGGTGTTGTTGGTGTTGCGGTGGTTGTTGTTGTTGTTCTGGTTGTTTCCCTGACTCTGGTTCTGAGAAGGGTAAGTCCTGCAGAACTTTGCAGTGTGTCCCCTTCGATTGCAACTGGTGCAATGGAACTCCCTACATTCTCCTTGGTGATGGAAACCGCATTTGTTGCATTTGGGATGGGTGCCGGAATAGGGTCTTGAAGTATTTGAAGCAGCTGAGGCTGGAGCATGTGAGGTGACTGGTACCGGCGCAGTGACAGCGTGAACTGCCACCGTTTGCTGCTTTTTAGAGGTCTCGGGTCCTTGACGCCCCTTCCTCTTGTTGTTCCATCCTTTCTTACCATCGCTCTCCTTCTTCTTCTCAGTCTCTACCGGTTTCTCGCCCTTTTTGTGGTTATGATCATAGAGCCTCTTTGCCAATCTCTTTGCGCTGTCAAACGTTTCAGGGTTAGCAGCTATCACGTTCCCCTGAATGGGGGATGTCAGTCCCCAGATGAATCGTTCAATCTTCTTCCCCTCTGATGTGATCATACCCGGGCACAACAGAGATAGTTCGCTGAATCTCGATATGTAAGCATCGATGTTTCCATTCTGCACCGTGAGATTCCATAGTTCCTGCTCCATCTTCTGTATTTCGCCTCGGGGGCAGTACTCAGCCGTCAACATCTCTTTCATCTCTACCCAGGGAATAGAGTTGGCGACAGGGAGTGTCATAGCTTCTATGTGACCATTCCACCAAGTGAGCGCTTGGTCCACGAAAGTGCAGGCCGCGAACTTCACTTTCATCTGCTCGGGGCACTCGCATATCTCGAACACCGACTCTACCTTCTCGATCCATCGCTTTAAGGCGATCACTCCTCCGGTACCGTTGAAAGTTCGGGGTTTAGCGTTCGCAAAATCCTTGTAGGTGCACGTTTTAGTGAGTCCTTGGTTCGTCCCGTTGTTCGAACTTCCGGATCCTTGCCCGTTACCTCCTCCGTTGTTCCCTCGGTGAAGTTGTGCCATAGCCGCTGTGACCGCAGCAGACACGGCTGCCTGGAAAGCAGTGGAGTCAACTTCCGGCGGGGTTGGTTCGGGATTTCCGCGAGTAGCTGGGCGAGGCATCTTTCTGTCATGAAACGGAAAGATGTTGAGTGTACGTGGTTTCGGTGAGGTTATGATCCTACTAACTAGGTGTAGGGTACGAACCTAAGCATTACTATCATCAAGCATATAATCATAACAACTCCACACATACCAACCGTGAATATCATAGCAAAACACACAAAAGTTCATTAATATTATCCGTGTTTAGTACAAGAAAATTTGCTCGTAGGAGCATACATAAGTGACACTAATCCGACAGCATAACGGCTCCATGAGTAGTGTAGTCACTTAAACATAGAGCCGGAGTACATAACATAGTTACTAATATCCTACTACGATAGGTCTATCCCTAACCGCGATGAGCTGCGTCAGGAGGTGGTGCCGAAGTCATATGCCGAAATGTTGCGCTAGTAGCTGCGCCATCTCTGCCATGTCTCCTATAACTTCATCCCTCTCGTGCTCTGCTCTCACTGCCCGAGCTTCCATAGCATACAGCTGTTGTCGCAGTGTGGCGATCTCAGCTTCGAGGGAACGATTCTCCCTCGGGGGGTTCACTGGTGGAGCGGGGGGATCTGGTTGGGCCTCGTCCTCGCATGGTGGATTGGGGTCCTGGCCCCCGACCTGACCCTCCTCGTTGTCATCGTCGACTTCTCCAAATTCGTAGTCAGTATCTATATATTCGTCGGGTTCAACGTCGTGTGCTTCTCCTGGATGCTCTTCCGGCTCATCCACCAGCATCCCGTGAGCTACTAAGGCCTGATGAAACTGGATGCCCTGCTGCTCCTCCTCGGGCTCCTCCTCCTCCTCTAGCCACCCGTTGTTTCCCTGATTAGGGAAGTAGGGGTCTCCAGGGTGATGAAAACCAGCCATGCTGTCTGCGCGAGTACGTAATTATGCCACATTATTCCTAGGGTACTATGACTATTACACAGGCTAAGCAAATATTCTCTTTTTGGGTGATATAGGGTAAAATTTTTAGGTTCCCTGGCTATTCCGATCTCATCAAGACATGTGTTAGTTTTACCTTGGAGAGAATGTAGTTGATCAGGCTACATTCACTCCTTGGTATTACTAAGAACAGTCCCGAATTAACCGAGATACCAGTATTATGGTGTTTGATTCAGCGTTAGGTCCTTACTCCTAATGCAAGCAAGTGTATTTGTTTCATTTGTTTTGTTCAGAGTTATGTTAGTCCCTCTTATTGGTTTATAGTTGCATATCAATGTATGGCTCGACATGCTGGTTCACTATAAACAAAGCTCTGATACCAACCTGTCACACCCCCGAACCAGACGGCGGAAACGTCCGGGGGCTGTCGTGACTCAATTGAATACCATAACATTGAATATATATGAAACAAACAACATTCGTCACCATTCATCAACAGAACACAACCAGTAGTGTTTACATGTCATACATTGTTTGAGATATTACATTTCCAAAAATTAATATTGTTTGGTTCATTCAAAAATAAACTGCAACCGTCACTGAGCATGATTTCCCTTGATTCACTGGTTTCCTGAGAATACAAGTATTTTGAAAAACGTCAACATATGAAATGTTGGTGAGTTCATAAGTAGTGTTTGAAATCGAATGTTTATATTGTTTGAAAAACCACCAGAAAATCCGATATTTTCTGAAAAGAAAAGCTTTCAAAAACGTTTGTGAAGATCCATAGGTATGCTTGTTTGTTTCTATACTTGCAAAAATTGTTCATTTAAGATGTATGCGTTTAAAATCTGTATGTGATAAAAACCCTAGGGAAACCCGATGTTCCCCTAGTTCTTTTGAAATCCGTTGAGTTGCGTTGAAACCATTACAAAAATAGTAGTGTCGGTCCCAAGCGACGTTGGAAGGTTCTCGAGCATTGATTATTTACTACAAACCCGCATTACACAAATGCCCGGTTTATAGATATACCAACGATTCCCGAAGGCGTCGTCAGTACTAATCACGTTATCCAATCGCCCGGACTATGAGTGGTCCCACATCCGAAGAGAAAGAGGTCACGAAGACCCCGGTAACTCTATTAACCGGCTGGGGAAAATGTGTGCGAGGGGTCCCCGACCCGCCTCGTAAAATGTGTAGACTTTTCTAGCAATACCATGGCCCTTGGGGTCCAATGGTACAAGCCATTGAAAGTCACCCTACGTTGCGCCAAGTCGGTAAAACTCAACACTTCGTAGAAAAAAAATGTCTTCGGGCCTTAAGATCAGGTCATTGGGCTAGCTAGGCCCAACAAACAAGATTTTACACTTTTGGGGCCCGAAGATGGTGCGTAGACGTCTGTGCACACTCGTATGTATATGTATTACCAATCGTTATTTGTATGTATCAAAGGGTTAGTAGTTGTAGATTTTCATTGGCTCGAGACCGAGCCAATTCGTTTAACAACGACTTTTGGTATTGTAATGAGTTGTATTTCGTTGGTAGTTGAGGTGTCATTATTTGATCACATTGTACATAATGAATCAGCCTTGAAATATTTCTGTTTTCAGCCCCTCATTATTTGTAAAATTTACATTTTCAACCCTCTTATTTGAATATTTCCCGGTTTGGTCCTTAAACTATTTTTCTTGACATTTTAACACCAAATATTATTGAAATTAATATTTTCCAGCATATTTTTCAAAGAAAACAGTTTAAGTCCCTGAAAATGCAGTTTTTCTCGGTTTAGTCCATCTTTTCGCAATTTTGACAATTTTGGCCCAAAATGGAAAATTTTTGCAACTTTGGTCCTTTTTAAATTTAAAAAGCATTTTAAACCTTTGAAAAGGATTTGGAACACTTATAGTCCACTGTTTTACAGAAAGTTACAGTTCTGGCCCTCCAAAACAGAAAAATTCACATGATGGGCCTTATTGGGCCGAAATTTTCATTTTTAGCCCATTAGGCTTGAAATTTATGTTTTTAATCCACCAATTGAATAGAATTCCAGAAATAGTCTTATGAAAACTGTTTTGGCACATTCCAACCATCAGAATCTGTAAAATGTCAATTTGGGCCCTTAATTTTGTATTTTTCACATTTTTGGCCCAAAATGTGTGTTTTTAGCTTAAAGAAAATTGTTGCTAACCACTTGGCTATTTATCTAGTATCAATTATTATGTAGGAACATACTTGAAGCTAATATCATAAAACATGAGTTATATCTCGGTTTTGAGGGGTTTAATGGCTAGATTCAACATTAAAACACAAATAAGCATACATATAAGCATGGAAATCATACAAGGCATACAAATACATATAGATCTACACTTTCACTTGTATTCCCCCCCACAAAAACTCTTAAAAACAGAAAATAGGGGTATGAATCTCACCTTGGGATGTTGTTTCGGTTTTTGGAAGAAAAGATGGAAGAAAAATGAAGTGTTTTTGGCCTTGGCTCCCTTTGATGAAGATCTTGAGTTTTGAGATGATTCTAGGGTGTAAGATCACGATTTTTATATAGATTAGGAAAAGATTTTGATAATAAAAGAATTTAAACCATAGATCTATGCATAATCTTACCTTAGGTGATGATTTATTTGCAAAATCCTCTTGGAAGGTCCCTAAATTTCGAGATCTTGGATGGAGAAGAGGAAGAAGTCTTGAGTGTATTTTAGAGAGAGTTTGTGAGTGTTTTGTGTGTGTGTGTGTAAACTCTCGGCCAAACAAGAAGAAAGAGAAGAGAAAGAGTTTGAGTTGACATTCCTTGGTACATGTTGGTCCATGCATGGAGATATGTGGGATAATAGTGAGGTGGCAAGTGTTAAGTCAACCCTTCTTCTTGGGCTTTTCTTTTGGGCCGAAAATGGGAAGGAAAAAAAAAAGGTTTTTGGGCTTTTTGCTCCTAAGCCCAACATTAGTGTTAATTAGGGTATTTATTGGACTTATAAAATAAAATTGTGATTTTTGTGCTTTATTAAGCTAGGTTAGGTTTAATTATGGATCAAAACTTGTGTTTTATTTCCTTCTAGGTTCTACCTAGCCCAAAATATTGAAATAAACGAATGTGGGTCCAATTAGAACCCAATTAGGGTCCTAAGCCCATGATAGTCTAATTGGAAGCTTATTGGTCCATTTGGATCCAATAAGGAAGTCTTAGTCCAAAATGGACTTAACCAAAACTTCTAGGATCTCCAATTGTTTGATGACTATTTATAGTACTTGTATGATGTATTTGATTGAAGTTTTTGGTTCACATTAACTTGAATGTATAGATTACATGGCCCAAAATTTACAGTTGTGACAGAAGGCTTAAAATTTTGGAAAATTAGTTAATCACATCAAAAATTCAAGGCAAAATTTCTGGAAAACCTCTACGTTATTTAAAATGAAAATACAACGTTTGACAATTTTTAGAAACTGTTTGATAATATTTTAAATTTTTAAGAGTTTATAACACCTTTAAATGTGTTGAAATACCCTCAATTAATATTACAAAAAAAATATGGAAAATTAATATCCAAAATTGTTAAAACCACATGAGTTATAAAATTTCATAATTCTAGAAAAATTGTAACCAATTAATATTAAACCAATATTAGAACAAAAAAAATTGGCATTTCCCTATATATGGAGTTTAGTATATTAGCATTAGATTTCGACATAGAAACTCACTAGCGTGTGTTTGATGTCGTAGGATCCCGGTAGTAAGGCGTTGGTGTATTTCGAGGCACCACTTGTACCTACTTGAAACATTGTGAGTATTCACGCACTCCCCTATTTTCGGTTTTTATGTTTTAGGGTGGAAAAGCATGTCTGAAAAACTCTTTATTTGTTCGTTGTACTTAAATTGATTTGTATCAAACTTGATTGCTATTTTATTGCTATATCTCTCTATGTATGTCTATGTAACACGGAACATGAGAAATTATCGTCTTAAGTCCCTTCCTTTACACTTTTTTTCCAACCATTAACTCTTTGAGCCAATGGTCATTATGGATAGTGTTATTAGGAATTGACAACTCCTCACTCGCCCGATTGTTGGAGTGCATGATACCATATAATCTATGGAACGATAAGCATAGATCTTGATAGGGCATCAGTCATAGGCTTGGTTGGGAACTCATTGTTTGCTCATACACATACAAACTTGTTATTTATTATGGCAATAAACTCGTTTATCAATTATAGCAATCAACTTTGTTTCTCGTTATAGCAATGAACTTGGTTTCTCATTAAAGCAATGTACTTGTATTTATGGAAAGTCTTATACCAAATCTTGATTTTATAAACTTGTGAACTCATCAACTATTTTCATAGTTGACACTCGTTTTACATGCTTTTTCCAGGAAATAATTAGTAAGTGGATATGAAGATCCATCATCGTAGAGCATGCTGCATCGTGTAGAAGTTATTTTATGAAGTTATATTTTGAACAATATAATTTTGGAAAACTTTTACTTTGATTTGTTTAAATTATGGGTTGTAAACCTTTAAATATTGCTATGGTGATGTATCTTTATCTTTTGGAATGAAACCTTTATCCCTGTCATACCTTGCGTTTTCTGCTTTAGCGGGGTGTGACAGTGGGGAAAGGTGTTTAATAGAGATTATACACAACACACAAAAAATAAATATAAAAAACAATAATATATATATATATATATATATATAGATGTATCTTTATCTTTTGTAATGAAACCTTTATCGCTGTCATACCTTGCGTTTCCGCTTTAGCGGGGTGTGACAGTGGGGAAAGGTGTTTAATAGAGACTATACACAACACACAAAAAATAAAAATTAAAAACAATAATATATATATATATATATATATATATATATATATATATATATATATATATATATATATATATATATATAGGGAACAAGAGTTAAATTATATTGATATTCAAGAACCAACTTAACGGAAGTTCCAAGTACGGATTTTACACCATATAAACACATATATAAATACACCACAACACACAACCCATAACACACTACACCACACTGCACCCCCTCTCATTCTTTGATATGTTAGATGTTTTACTTTTCCAAAATCTTAGTCTATCCTTTATCTTTATCAAGAGAGATCTTTTTTTGATCCTCAACTCTTGTTCATACATCTTGCGTCAAAGCTTCAGTTCCCAATTTCGAGCATCTAGTTGCTCCACTTGGTCTCTTACCCTTTCATATTCTTTTATATGCACCATTCCAATATAAAAGTCCTCGACTAATTCTATGTTATGGACTTCTCCTTCAATATTTTCTTCTACAATTTCTTCGAGTTCATCAATGTATTTATACTGATCTTTGTTGATATGATCCTCGTCTAAAAGATACTGTACACTAGAATCTGCCATCTTTTAATAGAGAAAATTTTACCAATAATAATGACAAAATAAAGTTCTTTAATATAAAAAGTAGTGTAAAAAATTTAGATAAACAAGAAAATGTATCAATTTTTGGATTATAATTTTCCAAACATAGGTAAATAAGAAAATTTTCTGCTTTTGTATCCCTATTTGTCTTATTTTATCGTTGCTATTCTATTGTTGCTTTAGTATCGAGGTAGATGCCTAATTCCTTGGATTCAACCCTCGAGACAACAGTCTAATGAAATTTGGTTGGATAATTAAGTTTATTTTGGCTTTTATTTAGGTGTTGGGTGGGCTCTTCTAATCTTTGTTTTGTTTCTCTTAATTCTTCTTCCAGCACCATGATGTAATATCCTTGTTGATGTACTTGATTTTGTGGAATAGCACATTCGTGGTTACTATCTGCTATCCTTTTTAGGAGTTTGTTTTAATCTGCCTGATTGAAACGTACAAGAGGAGTTAGACTATTTTCTGGAACTATGGGTCATGTTCTTCCTTATGATATAGGACGTGCTACATGAGGGGAAGGTACAAACATGCCATCTTACATGAAGTTGTTTGCATCAGATTTTTCATTGTCACTTTCATCTTCGCCGATGATAATAACCGGCCCATGATCATTATTGATGTCTATGGGTTATTTTGGTGTATCATTTGATTAATTGTTGTTGGATACGAGAGATCTTGGTGAGGGGTCGAATTTCTATTGGGTGATTCTTGTAGCCATCCGCATCTATAGCCATATGGACCTTCTCCGAAATTCCCAAACATCTAATAATTCAGGGAATGGAGTCGACAATTTTTTTGAAATTCTTCACTTTGAAAACCAAACAGGAAGCTCTTTTGAGTAGATGTATATATTTTGTCACCTTTAATTTTTCAATACATGTCAGCTTGAGAATACTTAAAAAAAATAAAGATAAAATTACAGAAATGGTCCTTTCGGTGTAGTGGAAAATACCAGTTTGACTATTTTTCAATTTCTTTCTAAATAAGGATGATATTTCAGTTTTTAATTTCTTTATAATGTTGGTATTTGTGGGATTTAAAAAAAAAATTATCTTCCTCTTAAAAATAAGCTCATGTTTAATCGAGAGTATACACAACAAACAAAAATTAAAAACTAAAAAACGATAAAAAAAATATACACAACCACACATGTATAAAGGGAACAAGAGTAAAATTATATTGATATTTAGGAATCAACTTAAGGGAAGTACCGAGTACAAATTTTACACCATATAAATACATGTATCATAGTATACATAACCTGGAAAATAAAAGATTAGATTATTTAGGCCTAGAACTTACAACTAATATAAAAATATCATTAGTCTTTACTGATAAAAATAAAATTAAGTGTAATTTTGATAAAGATCATCATCATAATTTTAATTCTGCAGACCCTTGCTTAAATACAATCATAGAACTACTTATTAATATAGCAGATAATCTAGAAAATAAAAATTGAAAAAATTCAAAATACTTTAGCTTTACTTTATAAAGACATTAATACTTTAGATAAAAAAAAAACTAGATTATGTTAAAGAGCAAAATAAAACTATACTTGATAAAGCAATTCCATACAAAATCGTAGATACAAAATTTAAAGAAGCTATAAGTAGTTTAGTAGAAAAAATAGAAAAACAAAAATATCCATAAAAAGAATCAAGTGAGATAAAAGACGATATTTAAATATTAATATAACAAATTCAATTTTTGTCACTAAAACCAACAGGATTTGAAAAAATAACAGAAAAAACAGAAAAAACACAACCTTATATTTTTGGTATTACAATAAAAGACTAATGGTACAATCATCTCGAAAAAGTTTAAGTATAACTCCCAAAATATTATAAGTAGAATAGAAAGTAAATGTGAAGAATATTATGTTAATTTTTAAGAATTAATTAACCCTGAACAAGATTATAATATATTTCAAACTCATGGACTACAATTATTAAAACCAAAAATATTACATAATAAATGATATTTTGAAAATACTACCAAACTTTATAAAAATAGTTATGAAACCACTATTCAGTACATAAAAAATCAAGTTAAAATATTAAACATAATCTTCAAGGAAGGAGAAAATAATTTAAAACAAAGAAATTTTAAATTTATCCACTTAGGAATAATAGTTATAGGAATTAAAGGATTAATGAGAAAAAAGTTAGGTTGTATAGTTCTTATTACGTTATTTGACAACCGAATTAAAGATATTAAAAAGTATGATTGTTAGCACAGAAGTAGATATGAGTAGTATAGAGGAATAATACATTATAGACCTGATTTTGTAATAACTATCAAAGATTTTTATAAATATATAAAATTAGCAATCCAAACAAAAAGATACGAAGAAATTGAATTTTGAAATAATTTACTAATAAATTTAGGAATTTTAGGAAGATGTTCATCCACTTCTCATACAAAATACAAAATTTGTGCAGATAAGGTAGTAAATTTAATAAGTAGTACAGGAATTAAGATGGTAAAACCTAAAAAAATTTCCACAAAACTTATGTTGGATTAGAATGAGATATTAGTAGATTTGTTCCGGACACTTCACCTGCTATAGTACTAGATGAAGCAATAACATATACAAATAGGTTAGGAAAAACAAGTTTAAGATTTTCCAATTACAACTCTACTCCTAATCAAAAATTTGAGGAAACAGAAACATAAACAAAAAGTAATTTTGTCAATATAGAAATACCAAAATAAAAAATTAAATTCCCAAAAAAAATAAATTCTCAAATTAAACAAAGAAGAACTTCTTTAGATAGAAGATGAAATGTTTTAAAATAAACAAATAAGTAGAAATTAATATTTAGAATATGATAATATAGGAAACATAGTTTTAAAAGAAAAAAATATAATAAAAGAATAATTAATATTTTCTGATAATACATCAAATACTTCAGAAATAAGTTATCAAAAATCAGGAGCAAACATAGATACAGAAGAGGCTAGTACTAGTTATTTTTCATCAGGACACACTCCTTTTAATAAATATAAATTAAAAGAAAATTTTAATCGTCATGATTTTCCATCAAGAACACCTTATACTAAATATAATAATCGACCAAAATATTTTGAATATGTAGCAAAACGGACAGAAAAACCTGTAGAACAACCGATAATGTTTCAAGCAGACGATAAAGGATTTATTTTAAATCTAACAACACATGATCCCCAAACATGGACAAATGATATATATGTTTAGAAAACTACTCTAATAGGAAATTACTATAGAAATTTTCAAGGATTAGAATCAGAAGAAATGTATAAGTATTTATAAAGATTTTTAGGAGAAAGTGTAAAAGCAATACGGGAAGCTTATAAAAATGAACAAACAGAAGAATATATAAAAGTAAGAAATTTAGGAAGTAATCCTTATAATTTTGTTAACAAAATACATGATTTAATAACTAGAGCAGTTCCAGATTCAGGACATGTAGAAGTCCAAAAAAAGGCTATGAGAGACTTAGAACAAATAGGTTTAAAAAATTGGACTAGTGGCTTATATGTTAAAAAAATTTGTAAATCATTATATTTATCTAACTAAACACTTTTAACAAACAAATAATAGAACAATTATTTCATAAATTACCTGGACCCTTAGGACTAGAAATTCATACAAAATGGAATGAATTACCAGAGGTAAAAAATAATTCAACTAATTTATGGACTATAACACAACGAGCTCAATTTAAAATAATAATATTAGAAGAAAATGTGTAGATTTACAAACACAAAAAAAAAAAAAAAAAAAAAAAAAAAAACAACTAAAACAGACTGAATACAAATTTTGTAGTGAAATATATACACCCCCAAACTTATGGAAGTAATAAACCACAAAGAAGTAATACCTATGTAAAGTACAAGAAAACTAACAAAAGGTATATTATTTAAGAAAATCTAATAGAAGGAAACCATATTTAGATGAAAAAAGACATGTTAGAAAATTCAAACCTGAAAGGAATTATAAAAGCAAACTTAGTTGTTTTATTTTTAATAGTACTGAACATCTAGCTAGAACTTGTACAAAGAAACTAAATAATCATGAGAAATATAGTAAACTAATAGAATGTGTTAACAAAGTTTTAATACTTGTAGAGGAAAGTGTTAGTGATAATGAATCCATTTTTAGTATAGTCTTAATAGATGAAACCATTCACGTATAACAGAAGAATACATGATGTAATACCATTAAAGATTTTTCAAAAGATAATATAGAATATGAAGATTCAACTAGTGAAGAAGGATATGAATTAATGAATATAGAAAAATAGAATCATAATTGGCAAAAGAGTTTAGGATCATATAATATCTCATATTTTATTTGTAAATTTTATCCTCATAAAAATTTACGAGCCCGATATGAAACTTGTTTTTTTAGGAGTTAGACTATTTCTCGAACTATAGGTGATGTGCTTCCTTCTAATATAGGACATGCTACATAAAGGGGAGGTACAAACATGCCATCTTGCATGAAGTTTTTTGCATCTGATTTTTCATCTTCGCTGATGATAATAACCGGTCCATGATCATTATTTATGCCTATTGGGTTATTTTGGGGTATCATTTGATTAATTGATGTTGGAGTCGAGAGATCTTGGTAAGGGTCAAATTTCTATCGGGTGATTCTTGTAGCCATCCGCATATTTAGCCAGGTGGACATTCTCCTAAATTCCCAAACATCTAATGGTTCAAAGCAAACACATCATCAAATTTGCAATTTACTATTCTTTTAATAATTTACCAAAAACTTCAATTTAGACCAACAAGAAAAAAACTCTCCAAATCTTTAGGGAATGGAGTCGACAATTTTTTGGAAATTGTTCACATTGAAACCCAAGCAGGAAGCTCTTTTGTGTAGATGTATGTATTTTGTCATCTTTAATTTATCAATATATGTCAGCTAGAAAAATACTTAACAAAAATAAAGATAAAATTACAGAACTGGTCCTTATGGAGTAGTGGAAAATACTTGCTTGACTCGTTTTTCAATTTCTTTTTAAATAAGGCTGGTATTTCAGTTTTTAATTTCTTTATAATGTTGATATTTGTGGAATTAAAAAAAAACAATTGTCTTCCTCTTAAAAATAAGCACATGTTTAATAGAGATTATACACAACATACAAAAATAAAAAATAAAAATAAAAAACTATATATATATATATATATATATATATATATATATATATATATATTATTAAAGGGAATAAGAGTAAAATTATATTGATATTTAGGAACCAACTTAAGGGGGGTATTGAGTAGGAAATTTTCACCATATAAACACATATATAAATACACCACAACACACTACACCCCTCCCCTTCTCATTTGGTATTAGAGCATAGATAACTTGGAAAATAAAAGATTAGATTATTTTGGACTAGAACATACAAATTATATAAAAAGATCATTAGTCCTTTGTTAGAACAAAGTTCTTTTAGGATCGTAAGATTCTAAGCAGGATATTAAATAAGAACGTAATAAAGAACACAAGTATGGCACTGAATATGTCGTATGATTAATGTGATAACACCTCAAAAGAGCTCGATAAAGAACTTTAATCTGTAGAGGTGTTTAGGGTTACAAGAATCTACGTGATTAATAACTTGTTAATATACGCATACTGTAACAACCCGAAATCTCAGGTATTGTTAAATTATGTTTTTGGGGTGATTTAAGAGGGGACTCGGCGAGTTGGAGCCTAGACTCGCCGAGTAGGATCGCAGACTTGGTCGCGGGTTCGCGACTGGACTCGACGAGTCCGGATATGGACTCGGCGAGTCTACGCTGTTTAGCGAAAACCCTAACCGTTCAGGTTTGGGACGTATAAAGGAGACTTATTGGCCGTCATTGTTCATCTTAGCCTTCTGAGAAGAACCCTAAATCGATTGTGTGCATCTGGAGCAAGGATTATAGGCCATTGTTGATCATAGAAGAGTTGTTGTGCAAGGAAGAGAAGAGATTGGCTAGAGGAACAGCAAGGGAGTCACATTCTGAGGATTGGGGACACAGAGAATACATTATCCAGGTAAGATTTCGAGTATGCTCTGCTATGTTGATGTGATTATGGAATTAGGGTTTATGGAACCCTTTTTGTAAATAGATTGAATGTTATCCTAGTCCCCATGTCGATTGTAACCCTGTATTGGGACCTATGGAGGTCCAGAATGTCCCATGTATGTGCATTTCGGGAATTGATGAAGGTTTTGGATTGGAATCCTTATGCCTTAGGTCAAAATGCAAATTATGAATCATATGGTGTATCATGAGCACTGAAATGAGGACTTTACGTGATGGATCAGCCTAGGAAGGCCAGACCTAGGAATGGTCGAAGCAGTTCTGACCTTAGGATGCAGTTTGAGCAGTTGCATGGCATGGACTCGCCGAGTCCGATGAACAGACTCGGCGAGTAGCTTGAAGATTAACTGGGACTCGTCGAGTTGTTCTTCAGACTCGGCGAGTTGAGTCGGGGTGGCCCCATGATTCTTCCAGGAGTAACTCGTCGGGTCAAGGAGGATACTCGACGAGTAGATAGGGAATCTCAGAGAGTGGAGGACGTCTAGACTCGCCTAGTCGCCATGGCACTCGCCGAGTCCGGTCGAGTTGACCGTTGACCGTTGACCGTTGACCGTTGACCAGAGTTGACCTAAGTCTGACTTCTTAGGGATAGTCACACTTAGAAGATATATGTGTTAATGAGAGATATGTAATGTTATAGGGAGGTTGTAGCTCGTTGGATTGTGCATGAGTGATTTTAGGATTTGCTAGCTTTCAGCATTCACGAGGTGAGTCTTCTCACTATACTGTACCCGGAAGGGTTTGACTGTGTGACCGGAAGGTCAGATATGATATGTGATATGTATGCTATATGTGGTAAGCTGTTTGTTATATGTGCTATGTATGTTATGGGCCGGAAGGCGATTATATTATGGGCCGGAAGGCAATATGTTATGGGCCGGAAGGCGATATGTTGTGTGATGGACCGGAAGGTCGGCGTGTGTAGGACCGGAAGGTTTACCCAGCAGGGACGGAAGTCCCCTGAGACACATGGACCGATAGGTCAGAACCTGGAAAGGCGTATGTGCGTAAGATGTATATTGGGGAACTCACTAAGCATTTATGCTTACAGTTGTTATGTATGTATGTGTTTCAGGTACTAGCGAGGACCGTGGGAAGGCGCCGACGTGATCGATACACACTGAAGCATGTTTTTATGATCTTGGGATTTAGACTATTTGTATTTGACATAATACTTAAATTATTTATGCCTTGTTTTGAATGGAAATACTTTATTTTAAAATGAAAAATTTCTTGGAAAAATTGCGTTGTTATAATTGGTATCAGAGCCTTGGTTTGAGGGATTCGGGTGCACCTTCAGGAGTAACTGAACTCAAACCGAGGATTTGAGGAAAACTTTTTAAATAAAGGCATAAACTTTTGTAAATGGTTTTGTGGTAAGCAAGAAAGAAGCAGTGTGTACGATCAGTCAGCGCCCGAACGGTAAAGATCCCCAAAATACCTTACAATGTTATATGATATAAATTGTTATGCATGCTAGAAGACTAGGTATTCATGATAGGACTAGAGTGGCCTGATTTGTGATGCCTTAGTCTAGGGAAGTTTGCCGATATGAGATGCTTTGCTAGTGTGCGGGTAGATAGTGCATATCAGAAGTAGAGTACTCACTATCTGGGATTTGGGGAGGAAGACTTGGGATGAATACTGATGCGGTGTGGTCGGTAGTATTGGGCCCGTACTACCGAAGACACCGGGTCAGTGGGAGACCCAAGTAAGAATCCCTGGATATCGGGGACTGAGTAGGGTTGCGTTATCGAGTGCGATTATACTCGATGGAGTCTCTGATAGTTTTATGTTGTATTTCAGAGACATCATGGTTAGACCACGCCACGGAGCGAGTTCGAGCGGTGTGAGTGACGAGGAGATTCGTCAGATGATTCACGAGGAGGTAGCTGCGGCGATCCGGGCTGAGATCCCGGAGATGTTTGGGTCTATTAAGACCACCCTGATGGATACGTTTGATGAGCGGTACACCGCATTGACTGAGGCTGCAACCGCTGCAGCTACCGCAGCTGTGGCCACTGCGAGGCCACAGGGGGGTGACTCGTTGCTGTTCCGAGAGTTCAGCAACACGAAGCCACCAGAGTTCGATGGGACGCAGGATCCGATTGTTGCGATGAGGTGGATCGCGGATATAGAGGGGTGCTTCTACACTTGTTCATGCCCGGAGCACCTGAGGGTACGGTTCGCTTTGAACCAGCTCCGTCTGGGAGCGAAGGACTGGTGGAAGTTCGTGACGGCGAACTTCACTTCGGCAGAGACTACAGCAGTGACATGGGAGGGGTTTACTGCCATGTTCAGGGATGAGTACGTTCCCCCGGTGGAGAGGGAACGACTGGTTCAGGAGTTCTTAACCCTCAAGCAGGGTACTGATTCTGTTGCGGTGATCACGCGGAAGTTTCATGAGAGGGCGATGTTCTGCCCCGAGCTGGTGTCCACTGATCAGGCTCGGATGAGCCGGTACTTGGGAGTGTTGAGGAGGGATATCCGGGAGTTTGTGTCAAACTCCACTTACCATACTTTTGCTGAGCTTCAAGCGAATGCCAGGAAGCGCGAGATCGAGTTGGAGACCCATGCCAGGGAGGAGGCCGAGTCTCAGCGGGTGGACCGGCGACCGGCTCAGTCCCAGCCGGCAGCCAAGCGGATAAAGTCCGCCGATGCGAGCAAAGGAGGTTCGAAGGGCCGCACTTGCGAAAAGTGCGGCAAGGGTCATGAGGGGGCGTGTCGATCTGGTGCTTGCTACAAGTGTGGCAAGGAGGGGCACATTGCTAGGGAGTGTCCCAAGGGATTTACGGTTTGCTTTCATTGCAACCAGACAGGCCATAGGAAAGTCGAGTGCCCTCAGCTTCTTCAGGGATCTGCACCTGCTGCCAGAGCTACGGCGACTCGACCGGTGAAGGCCGAGGCCCCGAGGGCTCGGGGGAGAGCCTTTCAGCTGACTGCGGAGGAGGTCCGCGCTGCGCCCGATGTTGTGGCATGTATGCTGTAATTCATGTATTTATTTTAATGTCGAAATGTTGTGCTTATGTTATTATATGCGTAGGTACTTTCCTTGTGAACTCTGTGCCTGCCTTAGTGTTATTTGACTCGGGTGCGAGTAGGTCTTTTGTATCTTTAGCCTTTAGTCAGCATATCAGCGTTAGTCGCGAGTCGTTGAGCCGACCTCTGAGGGTTTCTATAGCTGACGAGAGAGTGATTTGTGCCATGAAGGTTCTCCGGGGATGCGTGTTAGAGATTTTCGGGGTCGAATTCCCGATTGACCTGATTCCTATTGCGATGGGTGATGTCTGTGTCATCGTGGGCATGGACTGATTGAGCCGATTCGGCGCTGTCATCGACTGTGAGCGTCAGCTGGTGACTATACGAGACCATCATGGGGGAGTCCTTTCGGTGTACGGCGAGGGTACCCGTTCGGGATCAGCTTTTTGTTCGGCCGCTAGGGCGAGGCAGTGTCTACAGCAGGGCTGTAAGGGTTTTGTGGCGTATGTGATGGATACGCGGGAGGTTTCCGAGAGACCAAAGTCAGTTGAGGAGGTCCCTGTGGTGCGTGAGTTTCCAGATGTTTTCCCCGAGGAGCTGCCGGGAGTACCTCCTGTGAGGCAAGTAGAGTTTGGTATCGATCTGGTTCCGGGGGCCGCGCCTATTGCTAAGGTGCCTTATCGTCTTGCACCTCCAGAGATGCAAGAGTTGTCCTCGCAGCTCCAGGAGTTGCTGGGGAAGGGATTCATTCGGCCGAGCAGCTCGCCGTGGGGAGCACCTATTCTGTTCGTCAAGAAGAAGGATGGTTCACACCGGATGTGCATTGATTACCGGGAGTTGAACAAGTTGACGGTCAAGAACCGTTACCCGTTACCGAGGATCGATGATTTATTCGATCAGTTGCAGGGAGCGTCTTGGTTTTCCAAGATCGATCTGAGGTCAGGGTACTATCAGGTGAGAGTGCGGGATGAGGATGTCCAGAAGACAGCGTTTAGGACGCGATATGGGCATTATGAGTTTGTGGTGATGCCTTTCAGGCTCACCAATGCCCCGGCTGTGTTCATGGATCTCATGAACAGGGTATGCAGGCCGATGTTTGATCGGTCAGTGATTGTATTTATCGACGACATTCTGGTGTATTCGAGATCTAGAGAGCAGCATGAGGAGCATTTGAGGGAGGTCCTCGAGGTATTGAGGTCGGAGAAGCTTTATGCAAAGTTCTCCAAATGTGACTTCTGGTTGCGGGAGGTCCAATTTCTAGGACATGTTGTTAATCAGAAAGGGATATTGGTCGATCCGGCCAAGGTTGAGGCGGTGATGAGTTGGGAGGTGCCGAAGTCACCCTCTGAGATCAGGAGCTTCCTTGGGTTGGCAGGGTATTATCGGAGATTCATTAAGGACTTCTCCAAGATCGCAGTGCCGCTCACCAGATTGACCCGAAAGGGTGTTGCATTCTCATGGGGGCCCGAGCAGCAGACCTCCTTTGAGATACTTCGCCAGAGGTTGTGCGAAGCCCCGGTATTAGCTCTCCCGGAAGGGATGGAAGATTTTGTAGTATATTGCGACGCATCGATTTCGGGACTGGGTGCAGTGTTGATGCAGAGGGGTCACGTGATAGCGTATGCGTCGAGGCAGCTGAAGCCTCGTGAGGCGAGATATCCCACGCATGATTTAGAGTTGGGGGTAGTAGTATTCGCTCTCAAGATTTGGCGTCACTATCTGTATGGGGTTCGATGTACGATATACACGGACCATAAGAGCCTGAAGTATTTGATGGATCAGCCCAACCTAAATATGCGTCAGAGGAGGTGGTTGGATGTGGTCAAGGATTATGATTGTGAGATCCTGTACCACCCAGGCAAGGCTAACGTGGTAGCCGACGCGTTGAGCCGCAAGGCGGAGAGCACTCCATTGCGAGATGTATGCTTGAGACTGACTGTGATGACTCCAGTATTGGATGTTATTCGTGGGGCACAGGCCGAGGTTGTGCGACCAGAAGTGCAGAAGAAAGAGCGGGTTGTGGGATTAATTTCAGAGTTCGTTAAGGATGGGCGAGGGCTTATGACGTTTCAGGGTCGGATTTGGGTACCGTTCGTGGGCGGTACGCGTATTACTTTGATGGAAGAGGCTCATAGATCGAAATTCTCGATCCATCCGGGTGCTACGAAGATGTATTTGGATTTGAGGAAAGAGTATTGGTGGCCCTGTATGAAGAGGGACGTCGCATGGTTCGTTGAGAGGTGCTTGACCTGCCGTAGGGTTAAGGCCGAGCACCAGAGACCGCATGGCAAGTTACAGCCATTGGAGATCCCCGAGTGGAAGTGGGAACAAATCACTATGGATTTCATCACCAAATTGCCAAGGACTGCCAGGGGAGTTGATGCAATTCGGGTGATTGTGGATAGGTTGACGAAGAGTGCACACTTCCTTGCCATCAGTGAGAGTTCTTCAGCGGAGAAGTTGGCGGAGATATACGTGAGAGAGGTGGTATCTCGGCATGGGGTACCGATCTCGATTGTTTCAGACCGTGATGTGCGTTTCACTTCTAGGTTCTGGAAGAAATTTCATGAGGAGCTGGGTACTAAATTGCATTTTAGTACCGCATACCATCCCCAGACAGACGGTCAGAGCGAGCGAACGATTCAGACGCTGGAGGACATGCTTCGAGCGTGTGTGTTAGACTTCGGGGGTAGCTGGGATGCATATTTACCCTTAGCAGAGTTTTCCTACAACAACAGCCATCATTCGAGCATTGGTATGCCACCTTTTGAGCTGTTGTATGGTAGAAGGTGTCGGACCCCCATTTGCTGGGGAGAGGTGGGACAGAGAGTGATGGGCAGCACAGAGATTGTGCTTCAGACGACAGAGCAGATTCAGCAAGTTAGACAGAGGTTATTGACTGCCCAGAGCCGACAGAAGAGTTATGCAGACAGGCGCCGATCCGAGCTTGAATTTCAGGTCGGCGACTTCGTTCTCCTGAAGGTCTCTCCTTGGAAAGGAGTGATTCGATTCAGGAAGAGGGGCAAGTTGGGGCCCCGGTATATTGGGCCATTTCGTGTGATTGCAAGGATAGGCCGGGTAGCCTATCGGTTGGAGTTGCCAGCGGAGTTGGGACAGATCCACGACACTTTTCATGTGTCGCAATTAAGGAAGTGCATAGCCGATGAGTCGGCAGTGGTTCCATTGGAGGATATTCAGGTGGATGCGAGCCTGAATTACGCCGAGAGACCAGTGGCCATCAGGGATCGGAAGATCAAGGTTCTGAGGAACAAGGAAGTACCTCTGGTGTTGGTTCAGTGGCAACACCGTAAGGGGTCGGAAATGACTTGGGAGCCGGAACGTGAGATGCGGGAGCAGCATCCGGAACTATTTTCAGAGTGAGACTTCGAGGGCGAAGTCTAATCCAAGTGGAAGAGAGTTGTAATGGCCCGGAATCTCAGGTATTGTTAAATTATGTTTTTGGGGTGATTTAAGAGGGGACTCGGCGAGTTGGAGCCTAGACTCGCCGAGTAGGATCGCAGACTTGGTCGCGGGTTCGCGACTGGACTCGACGAGTCCGGATATGGACTCGGCGAGTCTACGCTGTTTAGCGAAAACCCTAACCGTTCAGGTTTGGGACGTATAAAGGAGACTTATTGGCCGTCATTTTTCATCTTAGCCTTCTGAGAAGAACCCTAAATCGATTGTGTGCATCTGGAGCAAGGATTATAGGCCATTGTTGATCATAGAAGAGTTGTTGTGCAAGGAAGAGAAGAGATTGGCTAGAGGAACAGCAAGGGAGTCACATTCTGAGGATTGGGGACACAGAGAATACATTATCCAGGTAAGATTTCGAGTATGCTCTGCTATGTTGACGTGATTAAGGAATTAGGGTTTATGGAACCCTTTTTGTAAATAGATTGAATGTTATCCTAGTCCCCATGTCGATTGTAACCCTGTATTGGGACCTATGGAGGTCCAGAATGTCCCATGTATGTGCATTTCGGGAATTGATGAAGGTTTTGGATTGGAATCCTTATGCCTTAGGTCAAAATGCAAATTATGAATCATATGGTGTATCATGAGCACTGAAATGAGGACTTTACGTGATGGATCAGCCTAGGAAGGCCAGACCTAGGAATGGTCGAAGCAGTTCTGACCTTAGGATGCAGTTTGAGCGGTTGCATGGCATGGACTCGCCGAGTCCGATGAACAGACTCGGCGAGTAGCTTGAAGATTAACTGGGACTCGTCGAGTTGTTCTTCAGACTCGGCGAGTTGAGTCGGGGTGGCCCCGCGATTCTTCCAGGAGTAACTCGTCGGGTCAAGGAGGATACTCGACGAGTAGATAGGGAATCTCAGAGAGTGGAGGACGTCTAGACTCGCCGAGTCGCCATGGCACTCGCCGAGTCCGGTCGAGTTGACCGTTGACCGTTGACCGTTGACCAGAGTTGACCTAAGTCTGACTTCTTAGGGATAGTCACACTTAGAAGATATATGTGTTAATGAGAGATATGTAATGTTATAGGGAGGTTGTAGCTCGTTGGATTGTTCACGAGTGATTTTAGGATTTGCTAGCTTTCAGCATTCACGAGGTGAGTCTTCTCACTATACTGTACCCGGAAGGGTTTGACTGTGTGACCGGAAGGTCAGATATGATATGTGATATGTATGCTATATGTGGTAAGCTGTTTGTTATATGTGCTATGTATGTTATGGGCCGGAAGGCGATTATATTATGGGCCGGAAGGCAATATGTTATGGGCCGGAAGGCGATATGTTGTGTGATGGACCGGAAGGTCGGCGTGGGTAGGACCGGAAGGTTTACCCAGCAGGGACGGAAGTCCCCTGAGACACATGGACCGATAGGTCAGGGCCTGGAAAGGCGTATGTGCGTAAGATGTATATTGGGGAACTCACTAAGCATTTATGCTTACAGTTGTTATGTATGTATGTGTTTCAGGTACTAGCAAGGACCGTGGGAAGGCGTCGGCGTGATCGATACACACTGAAGAATGTTTTTATGATCTCGGGATTTAGACTATTTGTATTTGACATAATACTTAAATTATTTATGCCTTGTTTTGAATGGAAATACTTTATTTTAAAATGAAAAATTTCTTGGATGCGGAAACTCAACAGTCGCCTCAAAGCAGTGAAATGTAAAAGCTTTTCTGGTAATATGCATATAAAACTGCGAGTCTTTAGAGTTATCACAATCAAACAAAGCAACTGGTTCCAACCAATAAACAGAAGGAAACTCAATCGCAAGTGTATCTCTGTTCCAATCAGGAAACAAAGCCTTCTTGCATTGCAAGACATCCTCTTCTTCCTTATTTTTCTTTTCCTGCTCCTCTGCTTCACTAACCACTTTCATTGTTTCATCAAGCTCTCTGTTTCTTTTCTTTCGTTTTAGAGCATCGGCTATAGTTTCTTCAACATCACTCTCACTGTCATCATTAATCCCTTTTTGTTTTGATTGAGAACCAGAACCCGAAGCTAAATTAACCTTCGGTTCTGTTGTGACTTTCGGATGTTCATCTTCTGTCTTTACAATCAGTCTCGGTTGAACAAAATAACGAGCGCTACTCCCCCCCTTGTTTTGGAGGTACAACCCCCTCCGAAACACCTTTCATTTCACTTAAAATGGCAATAGCA